>NC_051041.1:16477271-16749771 GCF_904848185.1 Acanthopagrus latus
AAGAGCTGGTCAGCTCCACTGACAGACGTTTCTTGTAGTCCTGAGGTTTGTCCTCTGACATGCGGAACAGGACGGCTGCAGCATAGGTGGCTAGAGGAGACAATTCACAGAAACACACGTCACGTAAACAGAGTACACAAGCAGTTTCACTATAGACAAAAACATGAATACAATGTGTGACCTTAAACGTATCTCTTTCTGCATGTATACTCACCAACGCCTTCATTACGGGAATGCAGCAGCTCAGTGAGCGGTGCAGTGGCTCCTTCAGCTTCGATTGCCTCTGCAGCTTCCTTGTCCTGAGCCAGTTCACACAGCACACCGGCAGCCACACGCTGGATATTCTCCACTGGAGAATACAGCAACTGGAGGTGGTGAAGAGAGAAAGGTCAGACGTAGACAAGTACACTTACATGCAGCTAATGTGTTAGTGTTGGTCTTTATAGTAAGACAGAGTTTTGAGAGTTTTTACCTGGACAAAGAGTGGAATGGTGTTAAGCCCTCTGATTACAATTCTGTTGTGGACATCCCGGGCCAGGATGTGCAAAGCTCCTGTGCAGCCTTCCACAATTTCCTCCATACGCACACCCTCCTGGATGTGGAAAATCACGGTGGAAATCAAATACACAAAAACCTTTAATGTTCAGATAAATAAACCTCAGGTGGTTGAAGGATTAGTTACACACCACAAACTGCTGCTGGTTGCCTCCCATGCTGGTGCGCCTCTGGGTGTCCTGGTGAGCCCTGACCAGCAGTTGCACCAGTCGGGGGATGGCTCCCTGCTCCCGCAGAGCGCTATGATTGGCTGGGCAAAGAGCCAGGTTGCGGATCAGACCAACTGTGGCCTGGATGGAGGGGAATTCAATATATTTTAGATTAAATCCTGCTTATGCCATGCAAGGTTGATCAAAATTATACTGGGGAAGAGGTGCTGCTAAAAACCTTGATTAGTGGCCAGTGGGACGGAGGGTGCAATAGTTTGACCACCACTGGCAGGCCATAATGAAGGCGCACAGCATTCTGGGCCATCTCAGCATCCTGGTGGCGGGAGGTCAGGTGACGCAGAGCACAGACTGCTGGCTCTGTGATGTCCTCTCTGTCGCCAGCTCTAAGCACCGTTCGCACCAGAGCCTCAATGCCTCCAACCTAATTGGTGAAGAGATTAATAAGTGGATTGAATATGACTACACATGGGGAATGCAACTCATAGTATATAATACTAATATGTTTAATGGAGATACAAGGTGACATTCAGAGAGTAATAATGTCATGTGTTTTCTTGCATATGTTCCAAAACAGCGGTGTGTGTTGTACATACTTGGCAGACCATGAGTTTGTTACTATAGTTGTTGCAGGTCAGGTTTGAGAGGATACCGGCAGCACATGTCACTACATTGATGTCATCACTGCCCAGCAGCTGGACCAGGGTCCCCAGGAGACCTTCCATTCCCTCCTGGAGACAGCAGAAGACAGGGCAAGAGAAAACGGAAGAGCAGAGAGGATTGAATGGATTCTGCATTACTTAGCACTCTGTTTAATCTCACACAGAGTGTTAAATAGGATTCTATCAATGGGCAAAGAGTTATACTGTCCAAACAGCGAGGCTCCTGCAGGTTTCATGTATGCAGTTGTCATAATGAGAAGGAAGAAAAATCCCTTCATATAACTGAAAAATAAGTGTCCTATGTATTGGTATTCTATTTCAACCTTTGAACACACTGACTACTGAGCAACACTTTAAGATTGAATCTGGAGTCAATATTCTGAGACTGACGAGCGTGTCGTACCTGTTTGGTAGCGGCATCTGAAAGATTCCTCAGAGTCCAGAGGCAGTTCTGGACCAGACGCTGGCTGGGGTCTGTCAGGTGAAGCCCCAAGGCCTGCATGCCACCTACACACATGGGCAAAATTCATAACATCAGAGGACCTTCACCTCAGTTGCAAACCAAAACAACAAACTGTCCTCTCATCGTGCCTTTGACTGCAATTCAATGAGTGAGACGAGAACATTTGTTTTCCTTTTCCCCTTTACTGTACTACTACTACTAATGCTGTCTTACTGTATGGTCTTTCCATTGTGTTTGTGTACGTACCAGCCTCTACGATGGCAGGTTTGTTACTTGAGCACACAGAGAGCACCTTGAGCACTCTGCTTGTGGTCCACAGCAGCTTCTCATATGTGAAGGTCCTCATGATGTTGACCAGGGCCTGGGGGCCACCGCTGGCCAGAATGATCAGCTACATGAAAAACAGACAGGTCAATGTTTAGGCATTCTGCTAACTGCTGCCAGACATCTGAGGGACTTTGTGACCAAACTGATGTAAACTCATGCATAAGGAAGGTGTTGGTCCAATACCTTGCTTTCCTGGTTGCCATATGCCAGGATCTGCAGGCAGTCAGTAGTGATTGCCAGGAACTTGACGTTGGTATTAGACAACAGGGCCACCATCTTCTGCAGTCCTCCAGCCAGGCGCACGGCCATCTTTGCCCCTTCCTGATGCAGCAGCAGGTTGTGGAGCGTGGTGATGGCGTAGAACAACACACTGTCCACTGGAGAGCTGGACATAACAAAACAAAACATTAGCAGACAACTTTCAGACAAAAGCACGCTTAAGAGGGAGCATTTCACATACAAATACATGCTGTTCTCCTGGAGAACACTGAAGGTTTTCCTTCAATGTGCATTCCAACAAGTAGGGCTACAAGGAAAGATCATTCTTATCATTGATTAATAAGCCAATTCTTTTCACGATCAATCAATTAGTTATTTAGTCTGGAAAATGGCAGAAAATTGTTTTTAAAAAATGTAGACCAGGGTTTCCTTAAACCCAAGATGATATCCTACATGTTTTGTTTTGTCCACAAGAAATCCTAAAAATTGATTTATAGCTTTTCATAGTTGACAACTGATCAATTCATCTTTGCAGCTCTAATGGCGAGAGCTGATCAATATTATGAAGACACACCGTGCATCTGCTTCATGTTTAATCATCCGTGCAGCAGGTTATTATTTAAGGATAAAACAAAAAAAACCCTATTTCATTTAGTTATTCTTTCACAGGGTTTGAGGCACAGTAGCAGAAACAGCAGGAATTCATACAAAGTGTTGGAGGATGCTTCAGACCAACAATCAAACTTGGCGTCTACACATCAGCACTGGAAAGCAATTCACAAAGGATGACTTGATCCGACATGCTGCTAAGAACCACTGTACAGCAGATGTCTGCTAATCACCACTGGCACTTAAGCAGCAGCAGAAGACAGTGTGAGCTACTCTGTCAATGTGTTGACTATTCATTACATGTTGGATTATTAGGGCACGTGTGGACACATTTTAGCAACAAAGAAACCCAATCATCAACTACTGAAATGCTGACATGACTTTATAATGTAAACACTCACTACACTAAAAAGAGACTACCATTTTTCTCTGGGTTGGTTAGATGTTTCTCCAGCGTTTGAAGTGTGGTAATGTGACTCCAGGTGCAAACACAACCACACACCTGAACACCAACAGGTCACAACCTGCCAGCCAGTTAAATGTTTTTGCTTCGGTGCATTGGTTTTTCATAGAGAAACAAAGCGTAGAGCATGGAAGGAAGATGTTTTGATAGATGGCATTTGTCACATTTGGTTATTGAGAATAAAGGCAGTAATAAGAGAAGGCCCATGACACGGTGATGTGTCAGTTTTGTTTAACATTGTTTGTCAAATACTTGAAAGTAACTAATCAGGCTAAAGTTTTAACATAAGCACTGTTTGTCTTTATTTGCAGTTGACTCAGATTCCCCAGCCAATCTGACTTACAGAAACTTCTTCATAACTCATTGTAGTGGACATTTAGTTTACACAGATTTAAATGATTGTGGTCAGACAGATTTGTATCCTTCCTTTAAAATTCTGAACTCCAGATTTGTTCTGCTTCCTGGCAGTCTATGGCCATTTTATGTTGGAGAGACAACACACACTTTGCAGTCAGTGTATGTGATAAAGGGCCCTGAACTCCAGACCATGTACTTCATGTACATTTTTTCAATGCAGTCAATTAATACATAATTCATGCTCTTTGCTTTTTTAGGGATAGTTTGTGCATTTTAAAATTGTGTGCAGCCATCAACCATAGAACAGAGTGAGAGAAAAGAGAGGAACCCAACACCTGTGATCGTACTTTAGTTCATTCATGCCATTATTGTTTAGGCCTCTGTGATTAAAAGTATGTTGCCAACATGTCTTGCCAATTAGTGGCAAACTGGACATAATCAATTGTCAAAGCCTGTAAAATGTCATTAAATGCTCCATTATGAGCTATGATTCAGTGATATTGTATGTAGTATTGTACACCAACACAAATTTGAGCTGCAATGAAAACTATAACGGCTCCTTCATCAAATTCCAAAACACTCTGCAGTCTTGTCTCCAGATTTAGGCAAACTTGGATGTGTGGACTGTGACTATCTCACATAAGCAGTGACAAGCACTACAAGTGTTCCAGTGTCCTACCCCAACATCTTGACCAGGGCGGGGATGCCTCCAGACTTAAAAATTGCAAGGAGTCCCTCACGATGGTGGGAAAGGTTGTGCAGGGTTCCAGCAGAGCAGCGAGCGGTCTCCACATCACCGGTGTTCTGCATGGCACGAACGACGGCTGAAACCATTTGTGGGGAGCGCATCAGGGCGTGGCGCGACGCCTCCTTCTTCGACAACTGGTGCACCATTACTGCTGCTTTATTCACAACAACCTAGGACAGAGACTCTTGGTTAGGGGCAAATGATTCAAGAAGGGATGTAAAGTGCATGGCTATGTATCTCAGCATTGCCATTTGAGCACATTCATAAGAGAATTCACACAAAACATACTTGGTCCTCATCATTGAGCAGTTTGGTAAGCTCTGGGATTGCACGAGTGGCCAGCTCAGCATCATCTTGGTAGTTAATGAGGTTGACCACAGCATGCTTCAGCATCTGAGAGGGCTCTGCCAGGCGCTGCACTGCTGTTGGGTGGGCAGCATCCAGCTGGGTAGGGGGGATCTGGATGCCTTCCTCCAAGGTCTCGGGGAACATGGCAGCACGCACACGCTGGGCCCGCGTCATGGCATACCCCTCGATGTCTGAAAGTGTGAGATATGTTGATCACCAGTGCACAGATATTTGCCAAAGTAGCGTGATAAAAAAAACAATATGTCATCTACCTGGGGCCTCCGGAGTGAATGGCTGGTTGAACTCCCAGTCGTAGAGAGTCGGATCATCCTCCTCGGCATCAGGGTTTCCCTTGCCACTCAGAGATGGTGCTGTGGTGGTGACTCCAGACTGAATGCCTGAATCCAGGTAGGACTGCTGCTGCCACTGGCTCACTGCAGCCTTACTGTCCCCCATCGCCATGTCCAGCTCCATTAAATCAGCTACACAATAGGGAGATTGGGATTTTAGGAAAATGCCCTCTTTACTTTCTCACTGTGAGCTTAAAAGTTTTAGCAATGTCATTCGTAACACTACAACACTCAAAATCTTAATGCAGAAAGGTTGAAAGGAAAGGATGAAGAACTTCAGTAAATTAACAAGAAAATAAAGAGGGACAACATAAATGTAATCCTGTTGAAGCAAACAGAGATGAATGGCCCTCAAAGCAAAGCTCCTGTTCCTCTACCATCATGTAATGATCATGAACTGAATCCCATAAACATCTGATTTCCTCTCACAGACATGTTGTTCCCGAGGAGGAAAACTTTGATGAAACAAAAGATGAATTATAATCACTCAGGATCCCGTGACATGTGCTCACCTAGCTCCCCTTCTTTCATTTACACACCAGGCCTTCAGGCTTCTGGTAATGTGTGTATTTAAGTACAGAGAAACTCTCACATAAGAACACACAACTAATGCCTGGTCGTATTGGTAAAGTTTTTCATACTCACACTGGGTCGCCATTGTTCTTGCCTGCCCTCAGCCCGCACAGCAGATATGTCTGTGAAAAAGGGGGAGAGAAAAAGTCCACAGGAGAAAATCAGCCTCGCACTCAACCTTGAGATCCTGTTTGTCGAAGCTAACCGTGGTGTTTCTGCATTTCTCCCTCCGTGCTCTCAATAATCAAAGCGCTGTCTTCTGGGCTACCTGAGCCAAATCCCTCTGATTCACACTGCTAGCGTAGCTACGAGGGGAAATGCCGAGCCTCCACCTCCAGCCCAGAGAGCAAAGCGGTGGGTATTTCCAGGCCAGCAGGAACACAATTCACCATTCAGCGGCAAATAACATCAAAGGCATATTTCTCCCCCTCCCCCCACCACGGCCAAGTTCCGACCTCGCAGCTTGGGTTTCCAATGAGAGAAACTACCCCCTCCGCCCCGTAATCACTTCCATGACTCCTCCTCTCATGGTGGGTCTAACTACGAGCGTAACAGGCTGCCTAATGAAAGCTAAGAGGAAACGGAGTAAACAGTACACCAATCACTAAACACGTTTTAAAGACATAATGATTCAAGACCGGAGCGCTAGCGTGCATTAGCCACCCCTGCTAACAGGTTGGCTAGCTTACCTTGGGAGCTCGCTAAGCTAGCCTAACGTGCCAAGCTAACCTCTCCGCTAGTTAGCTAACTAGCTAACATAAACAAACACTGTGTGGGGCTTCACTCACTAAGTCTAAGGCGTCAAGACTTGTCCCACGACTTGTCCGGTACTAGAAGTAGGCACCGCTTCAAATCAATTCATTATTGGATTTGTGACATTCAAGCGAGCCCTCCAAATGTTTAATTCTGGTTTGATTAGCTTAGCCGACCAGGACGTATGAAAAGTAGATCCAAGCGCCACCGTACAAAACCTGCTGTGCTGCCAGCCCGATCAGAAAACCCCTCCGGAGCCCCCTCCCCGTCCAAAGATGATTTCTTTGGTCGAGCACACACTGACGCGCTTTACATTCGCTGTATAACACATGTAACGAACATACGGTCGTTACCAGAGTCGAGCGGCTCCTCCGTGGTTCCTGTCGGGGAAATGTTCTCCTTTCTCAGGGCTGAAAATAGGAAAAGGGCTGCTAGGTGAACCACCCGTACGAGTCCGAACCACACCCGCTCTGCTCCGCCGAAGATGTTTCTTCCGCCTGTGCGACCGACCATCAAGATGGCGAAGGAGAAAATATAGTATTCTGCCGCACTCGGAAAAATAGGGCGCCATTTTAAACAAAGTTTAATCATGTGAACTATTATTTCACAGCTGTGGCCAGACCTCGATGACGTTTTACGTTATTAGCAATCGACCGGTGCAGTCTGGAGATTTTTGCCCGCAAAGGACACAAGTGTGATAGTTACAGAGCGGTGGGAGCAGGAGGGCCTTCTTTACACAGGAATGTGACTCACGAGCTGCTGATGAGATGGAGGTGTGATGGAGTGTTGGAGGTGTGAGGTGCAGGTAACGTGCAGGTAACATGCAGGACACATCACAGGTGTGTTTCTCCTGCAGCTGTCGCACTCAGTGATGTCACAATGTAACAGACCGCTCACATGATAACCTGAGATCAGAGTACAAGAAGCTGTGAACATCACTATTGATTTATACAGCGATCCATAACTGATCCCTCTGTCTCAGGAACATGATGTTCTGCACTCTGAGTAACATTTGCCACCCAAATAGTTTTTGTGTACAAACTGTGAGAACACTGAGAGTGAGCCAGACGGACCAACAGCTTCTGTCTGTTCTGGTTCTGGTTCTGGTTCTGGGCCCCTCTGGTCTCTGAAGGGTCCCTTGAGTCACAGGAGAGAGATCCTCATTGACTGATTTTTTTTTTAAGCCTTAACCAACTAAATAAACAAACTGACCTTATAAACCAGTCAATCTATAGCGAAAGGGAATCAGTTTTTCCCTGTTGGTGGCAAGTTGTGAGGGTGGATAGCTGTTTTTCTGTATGTCACCTTACTATAAACATCTTCATCTGCTATGTTTCATTGCTTCAGAATGTACCATCAAGTTCAAGAATGGATGGAAAACTTGCTACTACCAGAGGTGTGCGCTGCAAGTGCAAGTCTGGTTGCAGCACAATGCGCTGCAGTTGCCGTCGTCAAGGCCTCGACTGTTCCCTAGCTTGCACAGAGTGCAGAGGCGTATGTGCAAATATGTCGGCAAACTTGGATGAGAACATGGATTGAACTTTTATTGTTGCTGCCACAGAGTCAAATCTGTAAGTGTTATGGCCTACCTCCTATTTTATATTGCCTACTGGGCTTTCCCTTCTACATCTGTCTCTTGAGTTGTGGTTTTGGGCACATATTCTCTATTGATAGATTTCAATATCAGTGACTTTTCTGTTAATAGTGGTTTCCTCTGAAAAATTGATTCCCTTTCACTATAACCTTTAAAGGGTGTTTTCTCAAAATTAGGTTTTTCGTACACTGTGGAGGAGAAATCTCCACTTCAGTAACACCTACATAAACTATTCTTTACAGATTTCTTTCTATCTGTATTTTGTGTTTGATTAGGGAGGAGCTCTGTTGATATATGTTCAATAGCCTGATATTTTCTACATTTTATACCTAAAACATGACTAACATAGATTTTTTGATGACTCTAAATAGTATTTTCATGTGTATGGGATGATAGAGAAACATAGTCCCTTCTTTAATTTTGTCTTTTTGCCAATGTGTCAACAATGAAACAATACATTTTTAATCTGGCATCTTCCAGTTTTCAGATTTTGTGTTTTGTAATGTTTGCAAAGTTGGTACATTTTATGAAGAAATGCCCAATTTGCATATATAAACATAAAATCTCAAAAACTTGCAATACAATTTTTCTTTGATATGATGTCACTAATTAACTGAAGAAGTTTCATAGTGATAGCTATTTACTGAAAATTTTCCCCTATTCTACTCAATTTATTTAAAGTGTCGGGCACAACTTTAGCCTTTATGTTCCACTCCATCTATGGCTGTAGAGTTGTAGTATATGACTCAGGAGGGTATTAGGACCAATAAAAACTATGAGACATTTCTTTTGCAAATGTTTTGTTTTTTTGGGCTAGATTGACTGGCCAGGACCACACATTTTCATGGTGTTTACGTGTGGCGGACCCTGCCACCTCTCTAGCTTTAAAGGAGAACTCCGGTCGATTTGATCATGCAGCTTCATTGCTCAAGCTACCCTTGGCTTGCCAGTACCGAAGACGCGAACACATTTGGTCCAACCATTACAGGGCTCTGTGAACGGAGAGTTAGCATTGACAGCTAACAGCATGGGGTCAGAACTTTACACTGTGTTTTAAGCTTCTTAGGGTTAGGGTTAGGGTTAGGGGTTAACCCTAACCCCCAAAAGTCATGTAACATCAACAGACACCTTACAACACTTCAGTCACTTGTCGTTACATTTAAGAGGAAGTGTTGGACAGTTGCTGCATGTTCACGCGTCTCACATGTGCTGTAAACTAGAAAAAGTCCAAAGTGTCATTGAGGAGCATGGTGGTGTTACAGCAGGACATGAAGAACATGAACATACTGCAAGTTCATCCATGAAACCACAAAAATCTACAGGAGGGTTCTATGTTCAGTACATTATGTTACAGTAATAAGAGAGACCACATGCTGCCAGAGCAAGTGGAAGTGTGCAAATATATTCTGTCATGCACTTGTTAAGTTGAATCTATCATGAGAGGATGACGTTTATTAAAACGTCTGTCAGTCTGTAAGATAAATCATCAGCCTCGGAAATAAAACTATCTGAAGCTCATCTGCTGTCTCAGCTGTTGTAGAGAGCAGTGAGCACATTTCATTCATCTGAAGAAAGACAAATGAAGTTTAGATTGGAGATGATGTCATCCCATCTTCTAATGACAACGATCTGAAATTGATTTTCCTGTAAAAAATGGCAATTTAATTGTGCGGCCAGTGATGTTCAACGATTACCCTTTTGCTTTGCCAGGTGAAGATCAGCGTGACACAAAGCAGTGCCAACCAACCCTGATGGACCTGAACTGAACTTCCTGGTATTTCATTCTCTTAAAGGAAAAGTTCAACCAAAAAAAGAAAATTCAGGCATCATCCTCTCACCCTTATGCTGATGGACAGTTGGTGACTCTTATGATCAACAAAACATTTTTGGAGTTTTGCAGTAGTTTTGCAATCTGGCTCCATACGTTTCACCAGGTGTAGTCCAAGAAGCCTGAGAGCCTGTCCACACCAGCCTGGGTAAATTTGCAACTATGAAGTTATGTTCCCGGTTTTACTGTTCTGTCCACATGCAACCGTGCTTTTGGAACACTGAAACTGCGGTCGCTTGAAACCGGAGTCCAGGGTGAGGTTTTCGGATGATTCTTGTTCCAGCGGTTGCGTGTGGATATGACAACCACAATTATTTCCACTGCTTATGTCAGAGCTGAGCGCGTGCCTCTGTAAATATTGCACGCTCAGCAAAGTGAACACAGAGTAACAACAGTTAGAAGGTGATTGGAGGTTGTTAACTAGCTTCGCCTGATAACTTGGCTAAAATGGACGTGACAAAGTTGTTGTTTATTGGCTTGCTGTCAGCTGCGTTTGGCTGTCATGTCTAGCTGCTCAACTTAATGCAACAACAGTGGCGCCTGGATGAGCAGTGAAGGAGACTGCTCCTCTTGCTAGCAAACAAACTGCAACTTTCTCAAGGGGACAGCAGCGACGTGCCCGGCACACCTATTGCTGTGGCATATGTATTTCATGTATATTGCATCACTTGGTGGCGGATTTTACAGTTGCGTCTGTATGGAGTTATTCTCGGTTATTGTTATATAACCACTCGTGTGGACGCGGAATTTTATTTAACAAAACCTCAGTTGCAAAATAACCTGGTCTGATGTGGACAGGGCCTGAGACCCCACACTGATTTGTGAGGACATTATTTACACCTTTTTCTAAGCCAAAAACTTAATACTAGTGTCTGCACTCAACGTGTTAGCACGCACCTCATCATCATCTCAGTCCACCTGGGAGGATGGGCAACACTGTGGGGCTGTGAAGATCCACTAAGCTTCTCTGAGCTACAGACCCTCCCTGACTTTCCAACAACACAAGGCTGAGTAGAGAATGACCGACTCATTTTTGGGGTAACTTCACCTTTTAAAACATGGAGATTTGGCCGCTACAGATACGGATGCTTACCAACATGGACTCAACCTCAGCTGGAGAAACTCACCTGAAAGCAACTTGTTCATTATTCAGTCTGGGGAGAGGATAAAAGACAAGACAAGGGAAGCCAGGTGGATGAATCCGAATAAATACACCTTTTATTTGACTGAGTAACAGATCTGATTATACAAACGCCAACACAGAGCTCTGAAATAACAGGACCAATCAGCGAGACGATGACTGTACATTCTTGGTGTGACCCTCCCTCATTGAGACCCCCCTGACCCACCCACCCACCCGCAGTAACTATGGAACTGAATCACTAGTGCTTCTTTCTGTACAAGTAAGCTCAGCTATCCCCCACTACCCTCTACCATCCCCCATTCCAGTGCACCGTCTGTTATCTACAGGTGTAAGCAGAATGCAGGTTCGGCCAATTGTAGAATTTGGAGTAGTTCTCAGATGTGAGCTCTGATGTGTGTGCACTGTCATGTTTGGTTTGTGTAGTGTAATAATAGCGTATGTTTCAACAGCGTGTAGTGTCAGTAAGTGAGCATGGTAATGTTCTTGTTTACTTTTGGTTGAAATCTCTCCTCGTAAAGGGCGAAGAACTGCCTTAATATCCTGATCTGCGTCATTCTCCCTAACACACACACACACACACACACACACACACACAGTACCTCAGTGCAGACTCTTCAACATGCACCCTTCAGCAGTTCTACAGTACAAACACTAACTGTACCATCACCAGAAATGGATGGATCAAACGCCCTCAATTTCACTTTTGCAATCAATCTTTTTCAACCCACCTCTCACTTCATCCCGACCTCCACACCCCACATTGGTCCCCCATTTCCATTTACTCTCATGTAACAGACAGTCTCGTATGTAACAGTGACAAATACTGGCCCTCAGCAAAACAGCCAGGAGGAGAACAGAGAGAGAGGGGAGGAGGAGAACGAGGGGTGAGGAGAAAGTGAAAGCACTTACACCTCTCTTTCTTCCCACATCATTATGATGGAGTGGAGGGCAAGAGTGGAGGGAGGAAGGACAAGGGAGATGGAAGATGACTGAGGTGGAGGAGGGGGTGGGAGGAGAGAAGGAGAGCAGGGTGATGTGTGTTGGTCTTCATGTGTCCTGGCCGTCGGCAGCAGGCGTGTCGTTGGCATTGGGCAAGTCGGAGTCCGTCTCCCGGCTGGATATGCGGTCCAGCTCCGCCTGTACATCGCCCAGGCCCAGTTTGGAACCTGTATCAGATACATGCAGACGTACAGGTTAGTTCTACATCACTGAGAGCACACACACAAACAAATAAAAACATTTCAACCAATGCAATAAATAAGTGCATTTTGGTAGCAGTGAGTGGTTAAGGCACAATGCAAAAAAAACAAATTACACATGATGAAAAGAAGAGCTGGGTGAAACATCTTATTATACCAAATATGCAAATCATGCCTTTAGTATAAACTGTCCTTTTGTCAACCTTTGAATGGCAGGCACACAGTTTCATGAGTGGGACACAAGGTTTCACTCAGGTTGCGGTTTGATACGACACACTGAGAGCTACAACCACTAAAGCTGCTGAAGTCCTCAGTGTGCCGATTTCCTGTCCGGTGTACAGTCAGCAGCCCCTCCATCCTCGCTACACCACCACATGAACACAGAGGATCCTTCTCTCTGCAGGTCCACCAGCACACAGGACCGCCTCTTACAGAGTCCCGATTGGATAAAGTGGGCAGGGATACCAGAAAGTGTCTCTTCTCTTGCACTGCATGAGGGTGAACACTAATCTATATAACATTAAATTCAATCAAAATGTAGCACTACAACAGTTTCACTTTATTAGTTGTCAACCATGAAACTAATCTCCCACTATATTAATAATCGATGACTTGGTTGGACTTTGGGTTAGGGTTCCTCTGTGACTGTAAACTGGTTATCTTTGGGACATTTATGACGTCGCTGATCAACTTATTCACCATTTTATAGACCAAACAACTAATCGATTAATCAAGAAATGAATCAACAGATTGATCATAAATGAAAATATTTGTTGGTTGCAGCCCTGGATATACTAGATAGATATTACCTAGTTTAACCAGACCAAAGTGGAAGACAGTGTCAGATATATAATGTCCCTTATTGTCCAGCCTTAGTCAGAATCATGTGTAATGCTTGTGGCAGATGTTAGTCATGAAAAATGCAATGCAGCATGCCAAAACAAATGTAGAAGAGCAGAATGGAGACAGGGAAGTCAGGAGGAGAGAAAAAAAAGGGTGCAACTGTCATAAAATCATTCAGCAATCCAAAGAAATTTTCTCATGGCCAAGACTTTCCTCCTCTAACGGATAGGAGGTAAGAAAGAGTGCAGTCATGAGACACTTCTCGCTTTCTATATTTTTTCTTACACAGTTAATCTTGCCACTTCTATGAAATCAATAAACACCTTTACTGATCTATTAAAGCTAGATCCAATGAGATCCTTCCCTTCACATTAATAAGACCCCTGAAGTGCATTTAGTGCAAAAGTGTTCAACAGCCGTGGGATCATCTCCTGAACCACAACCACAGTTCTCAGGTTGCTTAGTTCCTGAATTAATATAATCTAATTATCTAAATCAGTAAATGAATAGCTCATAAGACGTAAATGTGTGATACAGGAGAACCTGATCCCACCACTGATCCTCCTCAGGTGCTGGAGAAGGTTGGAGGCTGGGGGGGGGACGGGGGGAGATGAATGACGTACACAAGCGTTAATACAAGAGGATTTTATCTTTCACACACACCTTAACGTGGCCAGCATCCTCTGACTAGTGCACGCACACGCACACACACAAACAACATACACATTATGAATGGTGTTAACAGTGAGAGTGCACAACAGGCTATGAGCAGTTAAGAGTGAAGATAAGTAAGATGATCACAGAGATGCTGAGTGATTGTTTGTATTGAGTTCATGTGTGAGTGAAGGACAGGACAGCGAAGAAGTGAGAAAATGAAAGATTGAAAATGGGAGGTGAAAACTGAAACAAGAAGCTGAGTGATGACTGAAAATAACATTAAAGCCTAAAACGTAATTGGATTAATCAGTGTTGAATGATCCAACAGAGCCTCTAACACCTCATGTGCATTCTCACCTGACTTGCGGACTGTTCCTGGAGTGTTGTTTCCACCGCCCGGCGTCCCCGGGCCTCCTGACCCCGCCTTCTTCGTCAGTAGACTGTTGAAAAAGTTGGCCAACACGCCCTCACTGGTCTGACCTGCAGCGCACAGTGAAGAGAGTTTAGAACACGCACACGCACACGCACACACACACACAGGAGCAATGACATGCACTGATGTACCTGACTGTGGCATGGCGTTTGCTACGTTGGCAGCTGCAGAGCGGTTGCTGGTTCTGGGGGAACCTGTGGGCGCTCTGCTGGTGGTGTCCTGCGAGAGGCAAGAGTGTATTTGACACACATGGACACCGAAGGGAGCATTTCTTTATCCTTAGAGCCAAAACTAGGAAAGAAAAGAGCACTCACCACTGGCCGCCCTGCTGTGACAGCGGGCTGTTTGGCGAGCAGCGACTGCAAATGAGGGCAAAACATGCACACTCACTCCAATTAGTCTTTCATTACCATCTCAGGACTCTCCAGTCATATTTAACTGGAGTACCAACAAGCAGCAAACCAACTGGCATCAACAAGATACAAATATTTTCTGACCTGCAGTTTCACCAGGAACACTTGGTCATCTTCTGCCTGAATCTCCTTTTCATGTACAATCTGTTGACAGGGAGGATAAATAAATCATTTCATTAAAGACTCCCCAACCTGCTGATAAATGAGATGAAACTCTCATGATCCCTGCAGGGACACTGGGTAAAGCTGAGTGCTTCTACTGTGAAAAACGATGTAGGAGATAATGACAGATAATATTCCAGCAGTAACCAATCTGTTGTGATGTAAGCTGTGCTCGTTTAAGAGGATCTTTCCAAGTTTGCTGTTGATTACATAGAAATGTAATACTTTCCCCCAAGTGGTAATTCAGCCACTGTCCACTCGGATGGAAAGTTTCCTAGTCCAGAAAACATTTCTGGTGCATCACAGCAAACACTGTTAAAGCATTCGCCTACACAACTCAAGCAGACAAAGTAAACTTGTTTTGAACCAAAAAAAACCTACTTAACGTAAAATGGCTTCACAGCTCGTTTGGTGTATTTCAAGTCTCTTGAAGCCCCAAGATTCTCACAATCACTGGGATCTCTGGAGACATGCGTCACACCAGACGAGCGGTGTGGAGACATTTTATGTTTTTTCCCATTGCTTCCTACATTTTTAAAACAAGTCCCCATCTACTTCTCCACCAAGTTGCTCCAGGTGAATGCTGAAACACTGTTTTGCTGTGAAGCTCCAGAAGTGTGCTTTGAACTACGAGACGTCGCCTGACTTCCCACCAGCGTGAGGGTGACTTAGTATAGAGTGACTTGGACAAAGACTCATTTTGACAAAAAGAAACGGCTACAGCTCATTATTTTGAAAGAAAGCGGCGATTAAAACCTCACAAATTAACACTGAAGGCAAGTTAAGCTCTAACATTTACTGAATTGAAGTCTTCTAAAGGACATCCTGATTCAGGGAGAGCCTTTACCTTTCTGACTGGTGGTTTGACGACTACGTCCTCAAAGCTGTCGTCTGATTTTACTGTCTGGAAGTTCTCATGAAGTATGGCAATCTTCTTCTCGTTGTCCCAACCGGATGGACTGATGGAGCAGAAGACAGGTTACAAACCAGAACCAAGTGACTTCACAGTCCTCCCGGCACATATAAGCCTGATTCCACTGAGCGGTCCAGTTTAGTTCGGTTCAGTTCGTTTAACTTTGGAATTTGACTTGTGCATTTCCATTGTCAAAAGTTTTTCATCACCGTTCTGTTAAGGCACCTAGCACACAGACCCTAACCCTTACACCACCGAATGTATTTATGTGGTGTGGCCATGGCTCTGGGGTAGAGCCACTGGCTTATTATCAGAAGGACGCTGGTTCAATTCCCCCAGACTGCTCTTGATGTGCTGGTTGGCACCTTGCATAGCAGCCACCACCATCAGTGTGTTTATAGTGTATATGGATTACTGCGAGTCGCTTTGGACAAGAGCATCTGCTAAATGTAAAGGACTGGCCAGAGCCATTTTGTCCTCTGAGCTGTGATGCGGGATTTCTCTTGCTTCTTTGGCTATCTTCTGTCTTGCTGCCTGAAGCTTTTTCTCAAGTAAAGCTTGTTCCCTTACGTGTAGAGACGAGTGAGCAGCGGGATGACGGTGATGAATGCCAGCAGAACAGAAGGAACAGTTGTAACAGTCAGGCTGTAATGTAGAGTGCAGGTCACAGTGTGCCAGCGGTCACCTCGAAGAGTAAGAGTACTTTTTGCAGTGTAAAGTGCAGTCGCCAGGGGTTACATAATGTTCAAAGGGTACTGTACCAAAAGGACTTTTGTGGAAATGCGTCTATATACACACACAAAAGCAGGCTTACATGAAGACAGCGTCTCTTTCCACCACTTGCGCCGGGCAGTGGAAGGGAAAGCCGTAGAGTCTGTGGACTAGATATTTGTACAGGATGTCCAGGTTCTTCATCTCCTTCACTGACGTGTAAACCAGAGACGCCCCATCTGAAACGGCTGTCAAGGATATTTTCAACAACAGCATTTCTGCATACAGAACCAGAAATAATACTAACACTTAACACAGTGATAAAACAAAAGCTCCATCCCTCACCAACAGAAGCTACACTAACAACTAGTGTGCAGTCGTGGGATCGTTTGAAACACAATAACCTTCAGAAATGTAATATGGTTTTCATTCTGCACTGACTAGAGATTATGAAAAACAAACACCTTTAAACAATAATGGGGAATCTGTGACCTTTAATCTAACTCTCACTGCAACAGCAACAGCAGTGCAGATGTGCTTACAGTGGCCACAAGCCTGCAAGAATAAAACAGCTTTGGCCCGAGAACAAAACACCTTGTCATAATGATCACTTGTCATAGCTAGGGATGTAACGGTTAACGGTGTCACGGTAAACCACAGTAAAATTCCCAACGGTGAAGGTTACCGTTCAAGTTTTAATTACCATGGTAACCACTGCGGTCGATAACCACGGTGTGGAAGACTCGCCAGATACTCTATCCAGGTCTCACTACGTATGTGCAGCGCGCAACATGCGCTTGTTCTGTAGAAAGACATGGCGGAGGGAGGACGTGACAGTAGCGGCACTCATGGCTTTTTTTCCGTCTTCAAAGAAACCAAATCTGAAGTCTGGGCCTATTCTGGTTATTATAAAAATGCTCAGGGACAGCTGGTCGAGGATGGCAGCCCTGTCTGCAGGAGCTGTGAGAGAAAAGTTTTTTCTGAGGGGCAGCAACACATCCAGTTTACTGACTCATTTACACGATCATCATCATCAACTGCTCAGCGGTAAGTTAACCTGAATCTCGGGTGCATGATGTATGTGTATGTTGACTTTTCTCTGTCTAATTTGCTGTTGTCACTAATGTAAACTGATGGTGGTATAACTGAACGAAGCTGATCTGTTGGCACGTTATCTGAACCGCTTATTAACTGTAGATTTCACTTTTTAAAGTCGACCTAATAATTCCCTAAATATTGATGCAGAGCTGCAGTGAGGAGGATTTGAGACAAACACGCACTGGGTGGACTGAGTTAGTAATATCAGAAATAAATAATACTTGTGGATTATTGTAAAAAAAAGACTATAGACGAATAATATAAAATGGTGAATATAGCAAGTGTCTAGATAGAGATAAGAGCCAAAATAGAGTATAATTCATAATTACTTTAACAATAGTTCTTTTTGTTTTGATCTCAAAAAGTATCCAGCCTGTTCCTCACAAAAGTGATTTGATCTAAATTGTGAGTTTTGTGATCTGTTGGTTGCACCCTTAGTATTAAGTAACAATGACAGTAATAATTAATAATGACACGTTCTATTCATTTTCTTCACAGAGGCCAATCGAGGGCTGCTGCCACTACATCTCATTCTACCTCTGTAACACAGACATGAAAGGAGACTTTTCAAAAACAGGCTGCCTCATCAGAAAAAGCCAGTGACCTGTTTTACACAGTTTTGATACATTCTTTTATTCTTGTTTAATGTTGATTTTGCAGTGTTGGATTTTGGATTTGGACCATTTTAATACATAAATAAATCTACTGAAGTATAAATCTTGGTGAAATTATTTCAGTTTGTCAGTGTATCAGTGTTTTTTCAACATTTTGAAGATATTTTAAAAATACCGTGTTGTACCGATGACCATGATAATTTTGGTCACAATTACCGCGGTGTGAAATTTTCATACCGTTACATCCCTACATCACTTGTCATGGCGATCACTCAGCTGTATCGACATCCTTCATCACTTCACAGCTGATGCTAGTAGAGCACAGGCCAAAATGTGAATGAATGCTTTAAATCTCAGTGTCTGACAGGAAGATCTGCCTAGTCAGTGGTATTGATCAGAGTTCCATTACATCCTTATGTATACTGTGCTGATCAATGGTTTCACTGTTAGAAATCTGTTGCTTATGCACCTTTTGGCCGTGAGTGGAGGCCATGTTTAGTGAAGGATACACTGCAGACAGAAATGTCTGATGTGAGACTGAATGAAGTCCAGATGTTCATCTCTGTAGTCGTGCTCCTTCTCCAATGTGCTGATGGCGTCACACTGAGGTCACATGAGCAGGTGTTAGACAGACGTGTGCAGGTACATGCAACACAAAACTCTGTGTGTGTGTGTGTGTGTGTACCTTGGTACAGACCACCACCACTGGTATCCCCAGGTTGTGTGTGAGTGTGTTGTCTCCTAACGGCAGCAGCACGCTTTCTTCCTCCTCGCTCCTCCTCTGCGGGGTGCCGTCCTCTCCGCCGCCCGGCTCTGTGTACTCCTGGAACTGTTTGACAACTACACACACACACACAACGATACACAAAGAGTGAATCTGACAGATGTAAAAGGGTTTTAAGAATGTTATCATGCTAATAACTGGACTTCCTAGGAAAAATCCATGGAGGGTTTGTTGTCTGAAGAAAAGCTTCCATACCCTGGATTCAACTTTTACCAAAAGATATAACGAACACAGATTGTGTACTGTCTGTTTATACCAACAACATGTAAATTAATACTTCAGGTGGACTCAGAAGCGACATGTGTCATAACACAATGTCATCACATGATGTCACTGAGGACGCTCTTCATCTTCACCAGGCTCTTTCTGTCAGTGCGACTCACGTCTGTGCTCCAGCTCCCGCAGCGTTTCCGGGGCGACCCGGAGTTTGTCGATGTGTTCCCTCGCCACGGCAGCCCACTTCTGGAGAGAGTCTAGGGCGTTCCATGGCCGTGACATGTCAACTGTTATCAGCAGCAACGTGTCGCCAATCGAGTCCACTGGCACAGCTACGCCCTGCAGCCCTTTGTGGTACAGGTCTCCGTCCAACACCCAGGCATTACACCTGGTGTGGTCTGAACACACACAAGACATCTGAAGGTAAACACACCACACAATCCAACAATGCTGCTGGATCAGTCCAGAGGAAGAACAGACGACTGGTTACCATCAATGTCGTCGTCATGGACACTGAAGTAGAGGTATTCCAGGCCACGCCCTTTCATGAACTCTTCAACCCCCTGTAGCTTTGCCACCAGGGTGGTTTTCCCCGAACCCACCTCACCTAAACACAGACACAATCAGTGAATAACAAATTATGGATAGAAGACTTGTGCATACCCAATCCTTCCCTCATCATACCTATACAATCAAGCATGTTAAAGGCCAACACGCTGCAGCCCAGCTGGGGGTTCTCCATGATGTCACGCTATGAGCTGTGTTAGCTTCACACTCCAGGGTTCGATCGATCCGTACATACATTTATACCGTCTGTCTGAAACTATTAATTATTTTCATCACATCTCAATATTACTTCTTGATTGATGTATTAATGATTTGATATTTCAAATAAAGAAAAATAGAGAAATCGCCCATTACAATCCCCCTGGTTCCATGGTGACATTTTCAACAGATAACTGTTTCTACTTGTCTCTATTTGGGATGCAGCAGTTTGACATTTTCACTGCAAGATGACATCACAGGATATGTCACTGTTTCACCCTGTCAAGTGTGCACATACATGACCGTTACAAAAACTGAAAGCAGAAGATATCAATAGAAATCACAAAATGTTGTGTCCTGCAAAGGAACCAGATAGTGTATATTTAACACTGACGTTATGCCTGTAATGATTATCCAATCCAACTTAATTGTAATTCACAATATAAACCTGAAAATCATTCAAATGTTCTTAAATCTTCAAAATAAAAACTGAAATTGCACTTTCTCCATGTAATAAGAAACAACTATATCAATGCATCGCAGACAGGACAGAGAACAAACAATCAAATGGTCCTAAATGAATCGTCATAAGTCATAAACTGTCCAAATACAGAATAAATAAATGGCTGAGACCTCATCTCCCTGATATTTGATTTATGTTGTTTTTGGGGGGTACAATGTGAAAACCCTCCACCATGCTGACAGGCTAACCCTGACCCTTACCCTGTGCAATCCAAAAGACAATCAGGAGACCAATATAAGACTGGACGTCAGCGGCGGGCTGGACCAGCAAATGTACATGCTAAGCTTCAGTTTTAATAACACTGTAACTTTGAAACCACAATTTCACTGCAACCCAAATACACATGGGACAAAGGAAACACTGAGAACCTGGAAAATGTTTGAGCAAAAGAGCTGCAGATGTTTGTTCTGTCAGTCAACAAAGGGTTTCAGCTCTGTACAAACATGTCATAGTGCACACGTCCTGTGAACAGTCTGAGTAGAGCCACAGTTCTTCATTACATAGAATATGTATATATATTTTGCAGATCTCATGTAAGATCTACAGCCTTAATATTCAACTACAGTGTCTCCAGCCGCACTGAGCTGCACCTGTCCTGGTCTCCTCTCACACCTCAGAGCACACGGGTCAGTTTCATTGTTTCTGTGAGCTGCATCCATCTTGCACCATGTCACAGCAGCTCCACCCACAGCTCGATGCTGTGAGGATGCTGTCACATCACAGACAAATCTGCACATCCGTCACCAAGTCGCTGATTAGCTGGAATAGTAGCAGGCTGTAGATGATCTGAGGCTGAGGTGTGTTTGTGGTGTGTGTGACACCAGGACCGAGCGAGACAGGGAGGCGCGCCACACACACACACACACACACACACACACACACACACACACACACACACACAGGCTGATGGCTTGTCTCGTCCCCTCAGCATCATCTGCTGCTGCTCCGTCGCTGGATGCTAGAATGACTTGCAGTGTTTCACAGCGGCCTGATTCTCCCTCACAACACGATGAGGTAGTGTGTGTGTGTGTGTGTGTGTGTGTGTGTGTGTGTGTGTGTGTGTGTGTGTGTGTGTGTGTGTGTGCGCGCGCGCTAGCAGACGCACCCGCTACCATGCTTTAAACACAAAAGCACAGTCAGTCTGGAACAAGCTAGCTTAGCTAGCAGCATTAAGTCTACCGGGCTGAGATGATCACCAGCTCGATGCTATTCAAGCTAACGATGCCTGCAGTCACACACACACACACACACACACACACACACACACACACACACACACACAGATAGATAGATACCCACCCATGACCAGGACATTTTTCCCGGACGGTAGCTTGGATCTTGAATGGGTGGACACTTCGCTCAGGATGGTGGACCTGCAGACAGAGCAGCCGGTTACAATACGACCCCATCAGGCTCGCTGATGAACAAACATCGGCTGACAGCAGAGCAGCTCGGGCTGCTGGAGCTGCTGTGTCACCAGGTAGCCCGGTGCTGATGCTAGCTAGCCTCGTTAGCAAGCTAGCTGTCAAACCATCCTCCTCCCAGCACAATGGAGCACCTGCGCCCACAAAGCACCCTCACGATAGCCCGGCTCAAATAACCTATCGCCCACCATAAGTCCTGTCCGTCCTCCTCCTCGGGGTTGGAGCTCTCCAGCGTGCTCTTAGGTCCAGTTGAGCTGGAGGATAATAGTGCACTCCTCCCTGACGTCGCCATCTTCGCAGGGTTTGTAAACCGAGCAGAGCGCCCGGATGTAGCAGTGTGCTAACCTAGCCTGGTGCACCGCACGCCGGAGCCGGGGCGTGGTCCACCCGCACAAAGCGGGGTCCCCTCTCCTCACAGGGAGATGATCTCATAGACCAGACCAGACAGACCTGCACCGAGCACACACACCGAGTCCTGTACAGGAAACACAGTCTACAAAAGCATAACTCTGCGTTACACAGTGAGATGATTGATCCGCTGTGACCTGCTGGTGACTGAGGCACAGACACAAGTGTGATGAGACCAGCGGTGAAGTCCTGGTCTGTCACAGTGATCCTGGACCTGGTGTGTGTATATACACACACACACTACCACCTGGATGGACACACCTTCTCATTTCATGGTGTTTCTTTATTTTCATGACTATTTACATTGTAGATTCTCACCATGAATGAACACACATGGAATTATGTCGTAAACAAACAAGTGTGAAATAACTCTAAATATGTTTCATATTTTAGATTCCTCACAGTAGCCGCCCTTTCCTTTGTTGTCAGTGCTGCAAACCCTCAGCCTTCTCTCAGTGAGCTTCATGATGGAGTCACCTGAAATGGTCTCCACTTCACAGGTGTGCCTGGTCATGCTTCATTCGTGGAATTTCTTGCCTTCTTAATGGGTTTGGGACCATCAGTTGTGTTGTGCAGAAGTCAGGCTGGTACACAGCTGACAGCCCTATTTGACAACTGTTAGAATTCATATTATAGCAAGAACCAATTTAGCTAAGTCAAGAGAAACGACAGTCCATCATTACTTTAAGACCTGAAGGTCAGTCAGTCTGGAAAATTGCAAAAACGTTGAATGTGTCCCCAAGTGCAGTCGCAAGAACCATTGAGCGCTATGACGAAACTGGCTGACATGAGGACCGCCCCAGGAAAGGAAGACCAGGAGTCGCCTCTGCTGCTGAGGAGAAGTTCATCTGAGTCACCAGCCTCAGAAATCACAAGTTAACAGCACCTCAGATCAGAGCCCAGATGAGTTCTAGTAGCAGACACATCTCTACATCAGCTGTTCAGAGGAGACTGTGTGAATCAGGCCTTTATGGTCAAACAGCTGCTAAAAAACCACTATAAGGAAAAGCAACAAGCAGAAGAGATTTGTTTGGGCCAAGAAACACAAAGAATGGACATCAGTTGCCTTTAGTTGGACCATCATTTATTTTTCAACAGGACAATGACCCCAAACACACCTCCAGGCTGTGTAAGGGCTGCACCAGATGACCTGGCCTCCACAGTCACCTGACCTAAACCCAGTCCAGATGGTCTGAGATGAGATGGACCACAGAGTGAAGACAAAAGGGCCAACAAGTGCTCAGCATCTCTAGGAACTCCTTCATGACTGTTGGAAAACCATTTCAGGTGACGACCTCATGGAGCTCATGGAGAGAATGCCAAGAGTGAGCAGAGCAGTAACCAAAGCAAAGGGTATATACATATACCTCCAGAATATAAACTGTGATGCTGTGTGTGTGTGTGTGTGTGTGTGTGTGTGTGTGACTATATTAAAGGTGGAGAATTTAGGTTTAATAACACCTATCTACATCTACGTATTATGAGAACACAAGGAGGCTAAAACAAACAAATCAGGCAGAAAATGTGACGCAGCCTTTTGAAATACACGAGTACAGTAACACTGACTCACTGTTTGTATAGACTAAAGGAGCACTACGTAGATTTGATTCATTATTTCAGCCCAAACTAACTAAATAAACACTCTCATTGTTTCCATCACTCAATAAACTGTAGAAACAATCCAACCCTGGAGGACAACTCAGTTTATACTGCTGTACTTATATATTATATATAATATATAATATATAATATGTGGCAGACCCCGCCACCTTTCTGGCTTACAACAGTGTCTGGGACCATCTTCCTCTGAGCTGGTTTGGAAAGTAAAATTTGTCTGTATTATTCACTCATACAGGTCCGAACAGGCCCTGTGGAGTTCTGTTTATTCTGCAGCCAGTCGGAACCAGGTCAACAGTGTGGGCTTCATATTCACTGCAGGACTCAGTTAAGAACCGCGAGGCTCATCACAGCCAATCAGAGCTGAGAGCCACAGCGTCACTGTAATTACTGTCAGCCGACCGAGATGGCCACCAGATGGCGCTGCCGCACCGCGCCCGGACGCCGCTGGTCCCTGGGCACGGTGCGCTCTCTGCGGCCCCCGATGGAGCCAGCGGATTACAAACTCCAGTTAAGTGGCGCACCGTCCTCCTCCTCCTCCTCCTCCTCCTCCTCCTCATCTCTCACCCAGAGTAAACCCAGGCGCACGGAGCGCATCACCGTGCGCTCTGTGGGCATTCAGAAAGCAGCTGTGTAGCTGTCTGAGCTCTGCAGCGCATAGGACCGGGAGAACACATAGACCCAGAGTGAGGACCGGGAGAACACATAGACCCAGAGTGAGGACCGGGAGAACACATAGACCCAGAGTGAGGACCGGGAGATGGGTCCGGAGGCGGCGGGGAGGTATCCGTGATTGTCAAGTATACGGCGGCGAAGTTCCTCGGCTCCGCTCGGGTATTTTCTCCAAGTCAGTGAGGTGAGTTTCTGCATGTCTTACTAGTTCAGGTCTCATTGGTCCTTGTCTTACTGGTGCCTGTCTTACTGGTACAGGTCCTACTTCTGCATGTCTTACTGGTGCCTGTCTTACTGGTTCATGACAGCTTTACCAGCTGTTCCAAAGATTTGCCCTGGACATGTCTCTGTAGATTGTGCTTTAAGTGACTGCAGTGATGTCATCACACTGTGTGATGACATCACATGTCTACAGGCTGAAACACCTGCTTCATGTTTCACAGCTTGTGTGCCTTTGTGTTAATTATTGTTTGTAGAGCATCAATATCATTAATCATCATTAACAATATCTGTTTAAAGAGATGCTCAGTGATTTGTTTCTTGTTGGGAATATCTCACATGCTCCTCACAGAAAGCCTCTGCTTCAGTGTATTCTGCCCAGTGTTATAAGAGCAGAGAAGCCATGTGAGGAGGATCTGCTTCATTCTCTCACTCGCCTGCCTTTCCCCAGTTTTCTCTAATCCCCTCTCACAACCTCTGTCTCCCTCCCTCCCTCTCTCTGTCAGCTCTAATAACACTGAGAGTTCGCTTCACTTCTGATAGCCCTCTGTGTCTCTGCTCACACCCAGCTGCCTCTCATGTGTCCAGCCTCTCAGCTGAGCAGATTGCTGTCACTTGCCGCCCTGATTAAGAGGCCAATCCACGTAAGATTGCATAACATGCCACATAGTTGTTGAGCTTGTGTCAGTGCTGAGGCTGCCGGGCGGTGATGTTAGCCCTCTCTGTCTGTTAATCAATACGTGACCGAGCAATTACAGTGTACTTGAGTGTTGTGGACCTTCCTGTGGCTGAATCATTACTGTTGCATCTGTCACGGTCACTTTACACACGTGAACATGTGAAGGTGAACACACACATGTGCACGTTCACACTCACGCTCAGTGAAGGGTCATGGCAGTCGAGCTCTGCAGTGATTGATCGGCACAGTGTGGAGAATAAGAGCTGACAGTGAGAGGCCTTGGAATAATTTGAAGAGATCCAGCAATCAATCATCACTATGGTGGTTTTTGATTTACAGACACACTTCAGATCACACAGATCACTTTGTTACAACATGTTCGGTTTCTTATTCTGCAGATTTCCCTTGTTTGTTTGAGACAGTGTCAACAGTGAAACAGTGCAGTTCTCTGTTCTCCTCATGTTTATCACATTAAGACAAAAGTACAAACCCCAGTACTTCAAGATTTGGAGAACACATTTGAACTCAGAATTTCAGTATTTACAACATGAGGTAAAAATAGAGACTTTTCTTCGTCATGACTGAATGACCAGGTTGTTCTCAGAGGAAGATAAGGTTCCCGAACACTGGCAGGGTCCACCACATATAAACAAAGTAAAACAGTATAAACTGTGTTGTCCTTTAAGCTCAGTTTATTCAACCATAAGGACAGATTCAGTCTGTTACTTTACTTTAAGCATGAGCGATGAGTCAGTGAGGATTGTTCTCTTCTCCCCAAAATGACACAGAGCACCTTTAAGTCTTACGGTACATGAATACCAACCACATCCAGTTGTCAGCCTCGGCAGAAACCACTTTAGCCCTTTTTTAGCCCTTTATATCCTCTCAAGAAGCTTTTGCAAGATCCTGTGACGAAGTGTGATCTGAATTTCCATTGTCACCTCTGACGATGTGCAACACACGTGACAGCTCTTATACAGTAGCTGTAGAAATCTCCCACATCCTCCTTCACTATCAGTGTCATCTACTGTCAACCGGAACAGACAGGCATCTGCTGCTTCCCGCTCACACATCACATACAGAGGCAGACACGCAGCACCGTGCAGGGAGGCTCACAGGGAAACACAACGACTGCACCTGCCACCTACACACTGGGCTGCCGTATGTGACACAGCTGCCCCGGGGCTCCGTCCACGTCCCTCTCACTGTATACGGCCCGTTCGGTCGGTGTGCTTAGCTAAAAATAATCAGCACCATCCAGCACACACTTGGAACATGAATTATGGAAGACAGAAGGAAAGAGAGGGAGAGAGAGCGAGAGACATTCAGGTCAGAGTCAGACCCAGTTCCGAGAGCTTCGTTCCCTAAGGAAGATACTACGAGACCGCTGCATTAATATTCAGTTTGTACCATCTAGCACACCAGACCTGCGGTCATCCTCTAGTTTAGACTAACTGGACTTGAGGCTACCACAAGGTTTCATCCCAGTTCTCAGTGCACATTAAGGGCTGGGAGAATGGATCCATGCATTTAGAGATTAATTATACATGCAATGCATCATTTTCAATGTAAGAGTAACACATTCTTATATGTTAAAGTAAGTGCGAGAAAGATCCTCCTTAGCAATTGCAGGCCTATTTGAAGGGTGTTGAAGGATTAGTGATGATGCTACAATGCTATTACATTTAATTTTCTATGAGATGATCAATACCACTGTCATATCTTTTCATTAAATAATAAGCCACAGTCAGGAGAGAGATGCTCAGCTTAGCTTGAAACTGGAAACTGAATGTCCTATGTGCCAAATGAAGTGAGCATTAAAGCAAATGAGCTAATTGATGAATGTAGCAAAACTGTATTTTTTCACATTTTCTGGTTGAAAAGTTTGATGGCGTAGTGAGCTGACTGGCAGCATGCTAGCTGTGTAGCACATCGAGTGCTGACATGGTTCAATGTCACTGAACTAACCTACATACTCAATTCTAAATGCTAAACTGGCTACTGGCGGGCCAACCTCCTCACTTATTAGTCGCAATGCATTATTGGCCCTGTTCATGTCTCTACAAGGCTCCATGAGCATCTATCCACCCTCCTCATGATAACTTGCTCAAAGTGTGGGCGCCACTTCTGCCGTGTCACTTCTCCAGAACTGGTGTTTTCCGTGGTAACACTAATCCTTGTTCGTAGAGGGATTGGTACGACATATTTTGTATGTGCTTGTCTGTGTTAGATTTATGTTATTTGTTCCTGCCCAGGGACTACAGATGAAATTTAGCTAGTAGCTAATTCTGGTGCGGCTGAGAGCCGTGCACTGTCCCTGTTAAATAAACAAATAAATAAATACATACATACATTTTCATCCTGATGGATATCAGTCCCACAGGTGCATCGCTTATCACAATACTTTGTTACCTGCATTAGTTGTGCTGATCACTGCAAGCATCACCAGTAATCATTTCCCCGGGAACCTCCTCATGAAACTTGTGGATAAATGACAGAAGGCTTCAGACAGAACCAGGCCAACTGTTTCCAGTCTGTATGCTAAGCTAACATACAATTCCTTCAAAGGTTTTGCACACCCAAACATGTGTTGTCAGTACATCTGGATAATCTCTGATCAGAGGTATACAGGAATATCAAGCCACAAGAGGCCATTTAGGGGCTATAAAGGGCCGCTGGTTCTGCTCAGACAGGTGCAACAAAACTAAATTGAGGGCGATGGAGCTGCCAATCAAGCTGAGTGTGCACGCACCCACACAGCTTGGAAAAGAGGTTTAATTAAGCAGAATAATTAAAAACACCTGTGTGGGTGGCTGACGGTTGCGTTATCCCGTGTGATGAGTTCAGTATTATTGCCATAAAAGTGTGGTGATGACTATCATTGCTGTTTTGAGATGTCTTTAGCCGTAATTTAATGGATGTGGGAGTACAAGAGCTCTCACCTTGAGAAATGAAAAGCAGCACGTTTGCAGCATTGAAAGTGACGACGCAAGATTAAAAACACGTTTGTGACCACTGACAGTTCATTTCACATTATCACGGGAAATCGGTCTGTGCCCAAGTGATTAAAGATGCTTGACAGGATTCTATTTAGAGACTGTGAACTCTATACACTGAGTGGAAACCTGAGGAGGATCCTGCAGATTTGTTCTGGTTACTCAGCAGAGCACACTGTATACGTGTGTGTGTGTGTGTGTGTGTGTGTGTGTGTGTGTGTGTGTGTGTGTGTGTGTGTGTGTTCAAGCTGATCTTAACAACTGTGAACGCACATTGAAATGTGTGTCTGCACTGACATGTTATTGTTATTGTGTGTGTTTGTGTGTATATTGTAAAGTATGTGCGTATCTGTCTGTATCTTGGGACCTTGTGTGATATTCAGAGTCCCGACCTTGAACAGTTTGAGTCCAGCCTGCTTAGTCAGGGCCACTGCATCTGCTCGAGTCAAAGCAAACAACAGTTCAAATGTACTGCAGTGCATGTGATCTTCTACTTTATCTATCTATCTATCTATCTATCTATCTATCTATCTATCTATCTATCTATCTATCTATCTATCTATCTATGAGACTAACCCTGTTTTCATCCTCTCCCTCTCCTTTCAGCGCGTGATTGTGTGCTCAACATGAGTAACATCTATGAGTCTGCCGAGGCCACTCTGGGCTTCATCAGCTCTCCATGCCTGACCAAAGTGGAGCTGAGAGTTGCCTGCCGGGGCATCTCGGACCGCGACGCCCTCTCCAAACCCGACCCCTGCGTGGTGCTGAAGATGCAGTCTCACGGGCAGTGGTTTGAGGTAAAGTAATGGGGTGGGATGAAGAGCTGAAGTGCTCGGTGGCGTGGGCGAGTGTGTCTCCAGGTCAGACATGCTGTTTCATGGACAGAAATGACAGTATAATGGTCACATCAGTCAAAGAGCTGCGCTCAGGACACTCGTTCAAGGCCTGCAGGAGTGTGTGTCTGCATGTATGTGTGTGCGGTGTTGTATTGAATTAAAGGGGCCATTTGAAGTATTTGTTTCTTCACCATGGAAGTAGAGCCCATACAACGGCTTATGGCCTATAAACATGGGCTTTGAACCCTTTCAGACCCTTCCCTTCAGTGAAAAGAAGTCTCTTCAAGGTGACGTTACTTTAGCTGTTCATCATGTTTGTTCATGACCTGATGTGCAAATCAGACGTATCTTCATCCGCCCTGAAATAGAACCTGTGCTGGATTTGCTTCTTTATTTGTATCAGCCTTCCATCACATTTGGTCTGCCCCATTCGTTTTGATGTATTAAAGATAATGAAAGCACAGGGCTTTTTTTTTCCTGTAAGCATGGGCAGTTTTATCACGCTCACTGTCCACAGTGATCAGAATGGATGCATCTTCAGAATCGATGAGGACAGATCTTCTGACAATATATTGTTTAGCACTTAAAAAGTGGAGCAGAATTGCCATTAAGTGCTCTACTTCCTCTCCTTTTTAAGACCCAACCTGCTTTTTCAGGCACTTCAGATGGCATCTCCACTGAAGGCTCAGGCAGTGGAACCCGTTAGCCGAACTTGGCATGAACGCAGCACAGGGGGAGAGGATGAATCTAAAAGAATGTCGTCCATCTTTCTGTCTCGCTCTTATTTCTGGGAAAGACGGACATAAGCTGAGTGGTTTGCCTTCCTCTTAAATATGTAGACACACACACACACACACCCTCGCAGGCATCTCAGGCATATCCTCACACACTCAGTGCTACAGTGACCCACTAACACACACACACACACACACACACACACACACACACACACACACACACACACACACACACACACACACACACACACACACACACACACACACACACACACATATATTTCCACAGGGGCTCAAGATCAAGTGTTGTGTTAAAATAATCCACTTTGTGAGAACGGACAAATGTTATCAATGCCCCTCAGATTCAGCGTCTGTTAATTGGATAATTGTTGAGTTGAGTGTTCAAGCAACTGGGAGTGTATGTGTGCGTGTGTGTGTGTGCTTTAATGAGATGCCAGCCTATGTGGTAAGTGTCACAAAAAGGCCAGATCTGTTTGTGTGTGTTTGTTGAGACAGCTGGTGTAGCATTCATTTGTGTGTGTGTGTGTGTGTGTGCCAAAGGGTTATCAACAATAAAAGGCACTCAGTCGCGGCTGCGAGTGTTGGATTGGATTTTGTTGTCAGCTCTGAGACAGACTTTTGTTCGGTTTTCTTTTCCTTTCTTCGGGCAGCTGGAGGGAAGAACAAGCGAGATCAATGTTGCGGCTGTAGATGCGTCTCTGTGTAGTCAAACAGCCTGTGTGATTTTGGCCATCAAGAGAAATCCATATTCGCAGTTCTCAAGTTGATAAGTGTAAACAACGTGGTAATGGCTATTTGGGGTAATTGCTGAGGTTCACAATCAATGTTCAGTGTCGACGTGTTGAATGAAACATTCAGACTTTGTGAAGACCATAAAAAAACTCAATTCACAGTGAAACTGGCGATGAAAGAGCAGGTGTTCGCACAGTGTGACTCTGTGATTATGTTCAGTCTACGTCACACAACAATAAGATGCAGTTGTTGATTAGATGTTTTGACCAATTAGAGCTGCAATGAGAGGCTGATTAATTGATTAGTAACTATTTTTCTAATCAGTCATTTCAAGCTTTTTCCACTGTTTCCATTTGTATTTACTGGTTCAAGCAATTTGAAGGCGTCACTTTGTGCTCTTGGAAATTGTGATGAACATTTTCACAATTTTTCTACATTCTAAAGAACAATCAATCAATTCATGGTGAAAAATATCAGCAGATTATTCGATAGTGAAAAGAATCCTCAAATGTATGTGAGACCTCTGTGGGCTGACAAGTGATTATAAAGTAGTTACAGATTAATACATAACTATGTCAGTAAATAAATGACATAAAGCTATTGATATAAACCATTAAGGAGACTGATTTATACAGAAATAAAAGCTTAAATCAGTTTGACAGAATAGTGTTTTATATTTGTTATATTATCAACCACATGATCCTCCCGTGGTGTTTATAGCAGCGGAGCAGAGAGTCTTCTTTTAGATTCTAAGAAATCCTTGAATTTGCTTGGTTAACTTTGAGGGGTGTGTGTGTGTGTGTGTGTGTGTGTGTGTGTGTGTGTGTGTGTGTGTGTGTACGTGGGCGTGCATGCATGCATGTGTGTGTTTCTCCTGCTCTCCTGCCTCTGTGCACGTGCCTGCAGGTGGACCGCACAGAGGTGATTCGTAGCAGCAGCGGCCCGGTCTTCTCCAAGATCTTCCTGGTGGACTACTACTTTGAGGAGGTCCAGAGGCTCCGCTTCGAGCTCCATGACATCAGCTCCGGCAACAATGGCCTCCGTGATGCCGACTTCCTGGGAGCCATGGAGTGCACCTTAGGACAGGTTGGCGGGTCTTTTGTCTGTCAGTGCTTGGCCACATGAGAGGCATGTATGAAACACGACGATAGAGGACTGCAGGGATCTTTGTAGGCTAACCCTCAAGTTATCAGTCAGATCTTGGATGATTACAGAAAACAAGCCTTGTGGAAAACACAGTTAAATGACACCAGTAATTAGTGTTGTGAAGTGTCAATGCAATCATCAGAAGACAAATGTAAGACTACAGACAAACTATATTGTGGTTACATGACTATATTATCACCACACTGTTCTGCAAAATGATCAGTAAGTTGGAATTCCACCTGTACAGTTGGACTGGTGAGTAGATGAGTCTCTTCCGTGCACCATTTAGCTATGACCCGCCTTTTTAAAGCCACTTAAATGCTTTATAATTCGGACATGGGGTATTTAATAACATATTTTATGTCATAGAACAAAACATGACTTCAGAATCAGAGTGGAAGCATATTTCTGGGTTCTCCTGATCAGTTTTTTTTTCCCACTATGCCTCTGACTGGTTGAGTTAGTTATGGTCAGAGCCCCTGAGGAGAGAGAGTCATGTTTTCTCCATCCACACCGATGGACCATTTCCTCACCGCAGTGGCTCATCGTTGAGCCTCTCAATAGCTCCTGAAAGTTAGCCGCTAACACTAGTAGCACAAAGACAATTTATGCATCTACTGGCTACTAATAACCAAAAATCACTGTTCAGTCTTGCCTCCCAGAAACTGCTGAAAACTATCAGAGGTGTGTGCAAATCACTTGACGATCAGCATATTGAACCTTCTGCTCTCTAGACTCAAGGGCTTTTGGTTAAGTTCAGAGACGAGCTGTGAATACTGGTCAGTGTTCACAGTGGTCAGAGTATCACGGTTAGCCAATCACGGCTCATTGTTTCACTGTCCCGGGCATAGAAATATGCCTCCTCTACACTGACTGTGGTACATGACACACTGTTAGGGTTAGGGTTAGGTCGTGTTTACCAGTGTAGCACAGACCTGACTGTATGATCCTTTGTAAGGAGCATTGAGCTTGTTGGGATCAGCTAACATGCACAATGATCATGGAGGGAGTGCAACTTTAAGATTAGAGATTTAAACTTTAGCTGTGCGTGGAGTACTAAAGTGATCGCTCCACTTGAGGTGGGCTGCTGTCTTTGTCTGCATTTACACTGAGCTTTCGTCGTCCTTGAATGCCAAGTTACGTAAGGACCTGAGGGTGCTTTCAATTGTTTTCAAAGAATTGACATGAGCATATGCTAATACTTATGGCCTTGTTTCTCCCATAATGGTGTTGTTGCCCCTCTTGATAATGATGTAGTTGGAATGAACGTTAAAGATTTTGCTTTATTTACATTCTTCACAAATATATTAATAAGATCATTAAGTCGAGGAAGATGATTTCATGGAATGGGAATAGAGAGAAAACAGAGAGAACAGAGGCTCCTGCTTATTTTCACGTCTCACTGTCAGAGACGCTATCAGCAACATAAAGCTTGTGGATTTACAATAGTCGGGAGGGCTGAGATAACTGACATCGAAGAAGAGGGTTTTGAAAGTGAGAGCCAGGGAGGTTTACCAAAATGAGATAGCACACTGCCAACATTTTGTCTGGATCCACACTACAGCGTTCTGCATATTAAGAGCCATGTCCAAGAAAGACAGCATTATATCGGTGCAATGTGGAAGCACCAGGACATGTTTGAGAACTTCAGTAAGTGATAGAATCTGATCTGTTAATAGAAATCCATTACTGAGAAAAATGAGGCCGACGGATGCTTAATGCACAGACAGCATTAAAACAATTATATGAGACATGCTGTCCATAAAACTTCTCTCATTAGTATTGATACTGTATGGATCACATGTGATGAATTATCCCCTCAACTCGACAGAGCTTTGTGTCTTTCAGCTTACTGTTTCGATTAGCTCGTGAATTTATTTGAGTATTTCACAGAAGAAGATATTTTTCTGGTGGAGAGCTGAAATAGAGTGAATGTTAGACTTACAGTCCTTCAGAGGCACAAGACCAAATTAATGCTAACGCTGATGTGGATATGTTTAATGTGTAAATCACAAATTGATAGCCAACTTAAAAGTTGAATGTCAGCGTTGTATCTAAGTCTGCTGCGCCCAAGTGGCCATAAAATACATAATTACAGATCCAAGAATGTTGGACCCAATAATTGTTTCCTCCACTCTGCTTGTACTGATATTTCATTTCCAAATTAAATATATTCAAACAATATTATGTAGAAATAGGCATTTTGCGCAGTTTGGTGCCCAACACTGGGGACACAGGCAGGAACATAGTGGAAACGTGGAAGTGAGTGAAGGGGAAACACGTCTTTAATACACAGGTGGAGCACAGGTGAGCAGGAGAAAAGGGCGGGAAAGCAGACAAAGTCAGGAGGTGGGAAGTAAACAATGATACGCCAGTAGAGAACCTACAAAATAAAACAGGAAATAGTTGATGTAAAAACCCAAACCATGTCAGCAACCCGGGCTGAATTAAACAACCCGGGCTGTGAATCAACCCTGAATCAATCGACCAGCCGATTCCACTGAGATCACCTGCACCTCCCGCATTTCACAGCTGCCAGGTGGTTTTAGCTCCTTGTTTCAGTTTATACGTCCATGTGGTTGACTCCCAGTAGATTTCACCTACCTCCCCGTGTAAACTTGAACAGCTGCTTATACAGCTTTTACAGCACCTGGACATCTCAGAATAGTAGCAGGTGAAAAGAGTTAATAAGCTGGCAGATAAAACCAGTGATACAACCAAGAAAACTACATCTGACAGCAAGCTAGAAAGGTGACTCCACCATGCTGTTTTTAGTCTGTTGAATGTGTAAGTAGGCTGTTGTATGCTAACATCGGTGACACCACCGGCTGTAACAGGGTGAGCTGTCTCTCCAAGGGGAAACACCAGAACCAGAACCAGTACTAGAACTGTGTTTGTCTGTTTCAGATTGTCTCTCAGAGGAAACTGACCAAAGCTCTACTCAAACAGGGAAACACTGCTGGGAAGTCTTCCATAACGGTATGAAACTGTTTCTGCTAATCACACACACACACACACACACACACACACACACACACACACACACACACACACACACACACACACACACACACACACACACACACACACACACACACACACACACGCGCGCGCACACGCACTACTTCTTGCACTCAGACACTGTGAAGATAATTAATTTGATGATGTCTCCTGCTCAATCTGTTCTGTTCCTCATTTCCATCTCATTTTCTCTCACCTCCTTCTTCTACCTCTCCGTCTGCCTCCCCCTCCTCCCCGTCCCCCTCTGTATTCTCCCCCCTCTCCACTGTAAAGGTGACAGCAGAGGAGTTGTCTGGTAACGACGATTACGTCGAACTCTCCTTCAGTGCTCGTAAGCTAGATGACAAGGTTTGTGCGAATGCATGTGCTCTCAAAAGGGCAGAATCTTAGATATGAGAAGAATTTATAATCAGAGATATGAAGTGGATTATGTGTGTGTGGCAGGTGTGTGTGGGTGGGTGAGCTGTAGGATTTCATGAGGAAGAAACTCACACACACACAAGTACAATGTGGCTTCAGAGGAGGCCCGCTGAGATAGGTGGCCCCCCCAACACTTCCCAATAACCCCCTCCTATCTCACCCACCACACCACACACACAGATAACTATATTAATTTTCAGCCTCCGAATGTGCGCACACACACACGCACACACACACAGCCACGGATGAATAATCCACACAAGTTGTGCCTCAGGGGAGAATATGAAAGAAAGCATGGGAGGGGAGGATAAATTGGAGAGGACAGGAAAGGGATGGATTGAAGAAACGGGGAAGAATGGGGGAAAAATGGGTTGAAAATAATGATTCTGTTATTATATGAATGATTTATGGTGATCAAAGGCAGCTCTGAGGCAATGCCTTACATGCCGGTTTTTCTCTCTGAAGGATTTCTTCAGCAAATCAGATCCTTTCCTGGAGATTTTTAGAATAAATGATGATGGGACTGAGTCGCTCGTGCACAGAACTGAGGTAATTACATCCACACACTAACACATATACAATTTTAGATCTGTGTTTTACAAAAGCTGTGATATTTTCTCAGACGGTCATGAACAACCTGAGCCCAGTTTGGAAATCCTTCAAAGTTTCTTTGAACACACTCTGCAGCGGTGACCATGAGAGAGAGCTAAAGGTGAGTCTGTAGCTCTAACTGTTTTCTTTGCAGCTCATAGTAACAAGCAAATAAATAATAATTATTTTATTTAACTTTGCAATGATCTGAGTGTGAAAACCTTGGGCTCCCAGACAATGTGCATTTGCCAGGAGAGGCCAAACAGCACCCTGAGGCATGCAGGCGCTTTTTCCTTGTGCAGCAAACAAATAATACGATTTGTAAAACAAAAGTATTGCAGAAATCAAAGTGAGCATCCTTCCATTTTTTCTCTGTGAGTTGACTTCAGGTCATGCACTGCCTTTCCTCACGTCACCGTGTGGGATTTTGAAGAGTTGGACGGGTGTGAAACAGCTCGGTGGTTGTCCTAAACTCTCCCATTTACTTGCCAGAATAGATCTGCGTGTGCGCATTTCTGTGCGAAAGCACTGGACACACATTAGCTCCGAACAGTTATTCCTTCTCCATGAATAAACATGAGCTTGCTCATTAAATATTCAAAGGCGTCTTAACTCTGCATGGCTCCTGACAGCATGAGAAAGGGCTTGCACACACACACGCACGACATCAGCTATGGTTTCCAGGGCTACCTGTTTGAAACATCAGAGCTATAGTACGAAATGGCAGGGTAGAGATTTCTATTCACACCAGAGCTTCATTTTCACCGGGCTCGTAACTGACCGATGCATAAATGCATAACCTTTCTCTGCAGTCTGTCTGTTTCCCCCTTTGTGTTTCGTCTTGTCTGATTCTCAACCCTCCCACTTTTCATTCCAACCCTCCGTCGGTCTTTCTCTCTCTCTCTTGCTCTCCGTCCAACAGTTAGTATTCAGTGAATGGAGCCAGTTTCTTTGTTTTTTCATTACTGTCTCGCACAGCTCTCAACTTTAAGTGGAACCAAGGCTGCAAAAGCGAGTGCTCACAACCTCACATGCAAAAAACAGACACGCACAGGAAGCACAGGAAGCACAGACACACACATACATACACACACACACACACACACACACACACACACACACACACACACACACACACACACACACACACACACACACACTCAACAACTTCAGGTGCAGGCACTTGGCAGCCTAAGTGGGAGACTGGAAATAAGGGGATTACGACTGGTGGTTGTTTTAATCAAGCGTAGCTGGATTGGTTCTGATGGCTTGCTGTTGGGCTGACCTCAGGCAAGAAGGTCACACAGCTCGAGAACACAATTACTCATTCACTCATTCAGCTATTAGAGTTTTTTTTCCAATTGCTAAAACACAATTTTGTAAACTAGACTGGTTTTATCAAATTACTTAACACAATTCACCAAAACACACACCCAAACTGCAAAACACCTCATATATCCTGCAAAATGAAGCACTACAACCAAAACTACATATAGCATTATCAAAATCAAATGGCACACACTTCATTCATATTACCAGATGTGTGGCTAACCAGCTACACACTGTTGGGCGTAATGAAAAGCACTCTCATCTTCAGTATGCTTTGCCATAATACTAAAATTGTTCAGACTGTAGAGAATTCTTCAAATTGTTCACATGCAAAGAAATATTTTCAGATACACACACACACACGGCTGAAACATTTATCATTTTATTTTTCACCAAACAAGTCAGTGAAACATATGCACAGCAGATATATTTACATTGGAGTGAACAAAAATGTGCTCACAGAACCGTAAACTGAAAAATAAAATGTGTGAAAAAATATGCGGAAAAAATATAGAAAACAAAGAGGCAAGCAAAATAATTATGCAGCTGGGTTGGGCCACAACGCCTCGTCCACATCACAGGCAATATCTTCCCTTTGCCAGACATCGAGGGAAGAAGCACCTTGAGAGCCTTATCCATCCCTGAATCATACCCACATCAATTTCATCACATGCCTCTTCCATAGCCTGCACAAGAGGCATGTGCACAAAGGGCTGCCAAAAAGAACTTCTCTATGAGGGTCAGAAATGGTGAGTATGGTGGGAGGTATTGCTCGAGAAATGGAGGGTGGTCACCAAACAGTTTTGGACTGGGGCTGCACAATGAAAGCTCACGTTGTCCCATACTACAATGTACCAGTTTCTTTGATGGTCTTCATCATTCATACACTCTGGTGGAATGAGAATGTTGTGAAGTCTGTCCAGATATATGAGAATATGGGCTGTGTTGTATGGTCCAAGGTTGGCATGATGGTGGCGGACACCATGCATATTGGAGATGGCAGAGCACATTGTGATGTTCTGACCACGCTGGCCAGGAACATCTATAATGGCTCCGTGGCCAATGATGTTTCTTCCCCTTCTTCTGGTCTTTGCCAGGTTGAACCCAGCATCATCAATAAAGATGAACTCATGTGGGATTGCATGCTCTTCACCTCTCACTCTTCCTCTCCCTCTCATTGTCATCCTCCCTCTTCCTCTTCATCTCTCACTCTTCCTCTCCCTCTCATTCTCATCCTCCCTCTTCCTCTTCACCTCTCACTCTTCCTCTCCCTCTCATTCTCATCCTCCCTCTTCCTCTTCACCTCTCACTCTTCCTCTCCCTCTCATTCTCATCCTCCCTCTTCCTCTTCATCTCTCTGCAACATCTTCCACTGTTGTTGTAAAAAAAGAAAGGTGCTCACCTGTGGTCTGTTAGTGCTGACTTCCTGACTGAAGTGGTAACTATTACAGTAACACCTGTTTTGGCCAATGAGCTCCTGTAGTGTCATTTTGACTGATGGTGTTTTGAAATGGCAAACATGAGACTTTATGTCACATTGTTGTGTCTTATGCAGAGAACCTTGTTCAGTGCATTTCAAAAGTGACATTTTGAAATACAAACTGTGTGTAAAGCAGAAAATGTGTTTAAAGTTTTGGAGACTTGAGAAGAGGTTTAATCTCTGTGTGTCAGTTTAAATATTTGCGCTATGCATGTCATTTTAGTGTGTTAGTAACTGGAAAGAATTGTAAACGGGCACTATTTAGTTTTTGAATAGACATTTAAACTCAGAATTCTAATATTTAAAATATTAACAATGAGGAAACAATTCAAACTCAGAAATATGTATTTTTCCCATCAGTGAATAAACAATCTGCTTTCAGAGGAAAGTAAGGACCGAGAACACTGTGTGTGTGTGTGTGTGTGTGTGTGTGTGTGTGTGTGTGTGTGTGTGTGTGTGTGTGTGTCTCTACTGACCATCTTTATTGAATAGTATTGATTGGACAGTCAGATACGGTCACCTTTTTTCACCATTTTAATTGGTGGGATTGTGTCTTTATGGTGCTAAGCCTTGACCCCCTGACCAGCATGTCACTGCTGATTGAGGCCAGGGTTTTCTTGTCTAGTAGATCCTGACAGAAACAAACTATTACACCTAAACACACACACACACAGACACACACACACACACACACACACACACACACACACACACACATCTCTTAAGCCACGTCCCTCTCAGCATCCTCAGATTAATATTTCACCGCTCCATTGCCCCCCACCAACACTGCCTTATCAATCATTCAGCATGGCATTTCCCTGCATGCCACGAGTGCGTGTGTGTGTGCTGACAGTGTGGCAGCTGCGCTCTAACTGAATGAATGTGTGTATGCGTGTCTCTTTGTGTCGGTTGCAGTGCACGGTGTGGGACTGGGACTCTAATGGAAAACACGACTTTATTGGGGAGTTTCAGACCACCTTTAAGGAGGTGAGAGCGGAGCAGGAGGGCAAACAGGTGAGCACACATAAACATGAATGCATGAAAAGAGAAATGACTGCACACTGACTCACCACAGGTTTATGCCCAAAATGGGGCCTGTGGGCTGGAGATGGTCCACTGCAAGGTTTGATTTGGACTGCCAGATGTTTATAGCGAAAAGTTACAGTGAATTTCTTGAAATATTATAATGTGAATGACTGTTTCTGCTGTGTTTATGAGATAAAAGGGTCTTTAAAGAATGAGTGTAGGATTCCTGATTATTTATTATTTTCATGAGTGAAAAGTGAAAACAAATTAAGGAATTCAGAAAGATGAATCTTAATTAAACTAAGCTAATTAGCTAATGGTATGTACAGTTGGCGGCAGGTAGCTGTTACTCTGCCTCAGTTTGTTTTTAGGATGAATTTGCCAGAATGCCAATTTTTACGAATTGCACTTTTAAGTATTAACACCAAAATGGTTTGCCAGATTTTTTTTTGTCTCTCAGAATTTTGGCCTCTCAGGGCTTCAGTACAGTACCATTTTGCACATCGATGATTCTTGTTCCTTGCCATTAAGTTTCAGCCGAGGAGCTCCAAAGGAACATTTGGGTGTTTCCTCACTCGAATCAAGCGTCTACAGAAGATGTTGTTCACTGTACAGACTGTAAAAACCATTGAGGCGATGTGATTGTGACTTTGGGCTGTATAAATAAAACTCAGCCCTGATTTAGATGAACAGATGGTCACCATGCTCATATATAAATAATATAATCTGCACTGGGAATAATTACAGTGGATTAAAGTATGCAAGTAAAACAGCATCAAATACATTTCAAACTTTGGTTTTATGAGTAGAAAGATTCAAATATTGTACATGAGAAAAAGCTGTAAAGGTACAATTTGCTGGAAAAACCTCCACACATGCATCCTATCAGACGTTAACATGTATGAATGTTGTAAAGAAGCTATTCCATAAATGAATCAATATTTACAATAATTGTTTCATGTTATATTTGTGGTTCACACCTCAAAGTTTGAAGGCTAGATATAAGTTTCCTGTCCTCGTCATTCCTCAGGCTCTAACCTCATTGCTGATCTGGATCTATGCACAACGTTGTCAGGCGGAATTTATCTTCTGGTCTTGAACCTGCATGTGACAATATTAAAAGCATATTACAGAGCAATTGTTATTTTCTGATTGTTTCCTAATAGTGATGTTCTGAAGCACAAACAAACTTGCCCACACCTCCGGACGTCCAATGAGCAGGAAGCTGTTAATCTCTCTGCTCTGTGTGGGTGGCGCCCACTGCAGCTCACACAGGCCGAGCCGGAGACAAAGATCTGGTCGCTTTCATAAAGTCCCAACCTCTCACTGTTATTGACTGCGATTACACGGAAATAATATTATACAACAAAGTGCATAAACACCTGAAGTGTGTTCCTTTCTCCTGTCTACTCCGTAACTTACTAAGGTAACATACTGTAAGGCCACTGTCATTTGCAGTCTCCAGCAGTTGTCCACTCGCCGTCCCCACAGCTGCAGTTCAGCCACTTTATCAGCCAACTCGAATACAGTTGTCCATCTCCCTCTTCAGTCTCATCATTGGGCCCTTTCATTTTTTCTTTGCAAAGTAGCTCTCCAAAGATGTTTGTTTTCCACTAATCTCAGCTATCTTGAGGGCTTATTATTTAGGGTAAACCGTGACTGAAACAAGTTTGTGTCAAGCACGCCAAGAGGAACAGACGGATGTTATCAAAAGAGAATCCGTTTTTCAAAATAAAACAACTTTCCGAGTATGATCGTCAATATAACGGAAATAAAATAATGTATTTATTCTTTCTCTGCGGCCCGGTACCAAACAACCACTGCTTTAGGAGATTCCTGCTTATTATGCCTTTAACATGTATGTGTGTGTGTGTGTTTATCCAGATTCAATGGGAGTGCATCAACCCTAAATACCAGATGAAGAAGAAGAATTACAGAAACTCTGGTGTTGTCATTCTCAACCACTGTAAGGTGAAGTAACACAGTATCTGCCTACTTCCTGCAGTCTCTCCAAGTCTCAGAGGGTCAAGAAGGGATGCAACTGATGATTATTGGCTTTATTGATTAAAACAATAAAATGAGAATGATAATTTTGGATCAAAGGTGGCCTGTGGAATTGTGTTGATGAGTAGTTTAAATGTCAGAGAACTATCCTAACTCTCTCCACCGTCTCTCAGTCCAACGTCAAGTCTCGCATTGCCTGTTTGTCCACCCTGCAGTTCAAACCCAAAGATCTTCATCCATAATTAAGTGAACAGAAAAGCACCAAGCCTTTACAAGTCATGGAGAGTACTACTGCATGTGTGTATAATGTAGTATAAAGTCTTTTGGATCCATGTCACACAGTGGTTGCATTGTGGGTAATGTATGCACAAGGTTTTGAAAAGAAAGAGGAAAGTGTGGAATAAGTAAACTATGCATAGTGAGTCCAACAATGATCTGAGAGTGTAATTCAGATCAGTGGACTGCTTTTTTAAACCTGGCACCACATTACCCATGATGCAACTGAGCCATTGGCTGACATCACTGGACATAATTTATCAGGTTACATGCAGCTTCTTCTGGAACCACAAAGGCATCATAATATTTTCTTCACGTATGCTGTCGTACCTGTAAACACACTTTAATGTGGAACATTTGTGGATTTATCCTTTAATGTAAAGAAAACGATTGATTTATTGTCAAAACTGTTATCAGTTAATTCTGTCTAAATTAGTGTTGAGCATCACCAGCACATCAACCATGGCCACATGCACCTGGTTCAACTTTTATCACAGCTCATGTTCAGTTTTTGACATTCCCCCTGACAGATCATCAAAATGTATTCCTTCCTGGATTACATCATGGGAGGATGCCAGATCCAGTTCACAGTGAGTTTTCTCACATTCAGCATCTGCAGTATAATCACAGCAGTGTTTCATTGTCTGTGCCATGCCCACTCACTCTGTGTGCATGTGTGTGTTTCTGTCCCAGGTGGCAATCGACTTCACAGCCTCCAACGGGGATCCCAGAAACAGCTGCTCCCTCCACTACATCCACCCCTACCAGCCCAACGAGTACCTCAAAGCTCTGGTAGCTGTGGGGGAGATCTGCCAAGACTATGACAGGTAGAAGCAGCGACTCCATCAGTCATCGTTTGGCTAATACTGACACACACACACACACACACACACACACACACACACACACACACACACACACACACACACACACTCGCTCGCGCACACACACAGGCATACACACACAAACACACTTACACACACTAGATTTTCCCTCTGAGGATGAAAAGCCTGCAGAAAGAGATTTCAGCGTGTTTATACATGAATCTCAAAGCTTGCCCTTCCCTCAGTGTCGTCTTTCGTCTTTCTCCAGCGATAAAATGTTCCCTGCATTTGGTTTCGGAGCACTGATACCACCTGACTTCAAGGTAGGAGACTCGTGCATTCTTATGTGTGTTTGCAGTTGCAAGGCGGAGCGACGGCTTCTTTAGTTTTTCTTGTTTTTGATCAACATGAAAGAAGAATGCATCTGTCAACCTGTTAATTGGACCCAGCGTGTCGTGTTGAGTGTTTGCTTTTAACGTGATGTTTAAAGAGGTTCTGTGTTCTCCTCCCCAAATGAAGGTTTCACACGATTTCGCCGTGAACTTTGACGAGGACAATCCTGAATGCGCCGGTGAGCTGTCAAACAAACACACTTGATTTCTTGACTCGTGTTAAAACATCACGGGATGGAAAGAGTCCTCCGGTATCGCCGCTGCACGCCTCTCATCTCTCCATCACTGTCAGTCCCATATTTCTCCGTATCTGTTCCCCACCCTCTGTTTCTTCCTCTCACACATGTGAACACACACATGCAGCTGGGTGATTTGTCGCTGTGCAGCAGGAAGTATTTCAGGCTCAAAGATACAGAAAACAACACTAATCTGTATGTGTGAAATGGGCTTCTGTGCTCGTTTCACCACATTGCTGCATGCCTGCCCTGGATTTGTGTGTGTGTGTGTGTGTGTGTATGTGTGTGTGTGTGTGTGTGTGTGTGTGTGAGTGTTTTGACTATATTGGAATGAAAAATGTCCAGTCACCTTGAAGTGCAATCACATCAGTCTGATATATTTTAACAGATACTTTTTCATGTGCAAGGACTTTGACCTGGTGAGGTCAGTGCAGTGCAACATACAGGCTCACAGACAGGAAGACAAATAACAAAGCAGCAAAAGAACCCATATGTGTGTGTTGCAGGGATCCAAGGTGTGGTGGAAGCCTACCAGAACTGCCTTCCCAAGATCCAGCTGTACGGGCCCACCAACATCGCCCCAATCATCCAGAAAGTGGCCTCGTCTGCCTCCGAGGAGATGCACACCAAAGAGGCCATGGTGAGGGAGAGAATGAGAAAGTCCGGCCCATTATGTTCCTGTTGCTCTGACTGTTTAGTGTTTTCACCGGCACCCAGGGGGAGACAAGGGCAGGACAAGTAGAAGAAACAACAAAAAAACTGAGACATAAGAGGAGGTAGAAGATGGACAAAATAGAGCAAAAAGAGATACATTAAAAGGAGGGAGAGAAGACACTGATATTAATTTAATTCCAGTCATAAATTTGACAGCAGAAATTCCTCTCTGCCTTAACGCCTCCTGCTTCTCCTCGGCCCTCCGGTGGATTAGGGGGAAGTTTTATTCAAATTAGCCCCTGACAAAAAGCCGCTTTTAAAACACAAATTCATCAAACATCCATTCCTCCCTCCCTTCTTCCCCTCTCTTCTCCCACCAGGAATACTTCATCCTGCTGATTCTGACAGATGGCGTCATCACCGACATGGCGGACACAAGGGAGGCCATCGTGCACGCCTCCCATCTGCCCATGTCCGTCATCATCGTTGGCGTTGGCAACGCAGACTTCACAGACATGCAGATACTAGACGGGGACGACGGGATCCTGCGCTCACCAAAGGGCGAGCCCGTCCTCCGCGACATCGTCCAGTTCGTTCCCTTCAAGGACTTCAAACACGTGCGTGACGGTTTGTGAAGAGGGGTTAGACGCACTAGAGATAGAAGTCTTGAATTTCTGGAACAATCATATAGCTTTGATAAATGCACTCCAGGCAGAAAATGGGACTCATTCTCCAGGGAAGTCAGTAAACATCAGGACATGTACAAATGAGGCACTATATAAGAATGCAGCAGAATGGATTTTTGCACTCACAGCAGTTTTTTAGCTCTTTTTCTACCTTTCGTTGCTACTTCTTCACTGCCAGCATAAGTGTAGCGGATACCAACTGTACTTTAAAACATCGGCGCTCTCTCAAGTTGAGTAACTACATTAAAGGGAATAAGAAATGGAGGTCATAAAAGGGGATCCAGTCATAAAATGGGAAAGAGTTTCACATCGGGGCCACAAGCTTGAAGTGAAGGCTCGAAATGTTTAAGTACTGGTGCCACTACATAACATGAGGTTCTCTTCAGATATCAGTGATGCTGTATGCACTTTTCTAGAAACCTCATTTTCTTTTCTTTTGTCAAAATAAGCAACATTACCATATAGAGCAGTGCTAGGCTGATAGCAACCTGGGGTCACTCTGCTGCAGACAACAATGTCAACACAAGACTCATGAAAATCCCAACAAATATACTTCTAATAATCATGTTTACTCCTGCGTCAAGGTGAGCATACAACCCAGCTGCTGTGCCTTCTTCAGCGACAGGCTGTTTGAACAGTTAACGTGCCAGTTGAAGAACACAGATAAAAGTAAATAATCCACTTCATTGAAAGCCAAACTTTGCAAGATTTGAGATAAGAATGATATCACAGTCCTTCTCTTGCAAATGAAAAGTGGAAGCCATAAGCATTACAAAGTCAACTCACACTGCGGGGTTGTGCTAATACGGCCTCAGGGACCGACGACACTGTGACTCGTCACTTCAGCCCAAACACCTCAGAAACACCTTTGGAAAAAACGTGTTCACAGAAGTTTTTTTACGACCTGGATGTGTCAGGGCTAACTGGTTAGCACACTAACTTAAGTAGATATGTCTGCAACACATAATGTCAAAACAGTTCTTCCTTGACATTCTGTTGATCATCTTGGTACATTATTGAATGTTGTCAAAAAGATTTCATTTACTTTCAACAGAACTGCTAGCAGAGCACGACAGCGGGGCAGGAGACGAGCCCGTCACTCTGTAACATAGGAAAACAATCATTTGGCTGACATTTTGACAAACTCACTTGAACAGTAGCCAATACCAGCACTTTGATCCAACCATGAATCAACAACCATTGTTTTTTTGTGGTGCCATAAAGAACATACATATCTTTTATATCAACATAAGCTGCTGTGACATCTGCAACTGGATCCTAAAACCTAAAACAAACCAATACATCAGTTGTCTCAAATGAATGGCTGTAACTGAACATATTGAAAGTCTCATGCCCGTATCTTTGAAATGTTGCTTTCCAATGAACATGCTGAAAAACTGGGACCAAAGCTGAGCTTCATTGCTCAGCCCTGATTTAGAGGACATGTCTGATAAAGGTAAACAGACCACGTATCAGAACAAACTTGATTCCAAATCCATCTTTAAACCTTTACAGATTTCTGTTCATGCTTTATAGTTAGTTAGTTAGCAGTGCTATATTCAGGGGTAATGAGTGTGAATGTGTAGGCATAATATGCTTTGTGTGCTCGTCAAAACACATCAGCTATCTGCTCGCGGTGTGTTTGTGTCTCTGTGGTGGCATTCATCTCTCCCGGCTTTGGCGATCTGTTTGGTCAGGTCTGTTATGGGGAGTCAGGACGGTGACAGGTTGACAAATCAACCAATTACATCCCAGCTAAACAGGAAGAGAGAGGTGGGGGGTGAGGAAGGAGTTGAAACATATAGTTTATGCATAGACAGGGGAGGTAAAGAATAGATCTGGAGGGAGAGGAGGTGGAGGGAGACAAACATCGCCCAGTGGAGGCGGCTGTGGTGCTGGTGGTGCTGGTGGTGCTGGTGGTGCTGGCGGTGGTGTTGGAGGGGGGTCAACAGGAGACCGCAGCTAAAGACAAAAGCAAGCGAGGAAGTGTGTGACAGAGGTGGAGAGGTGATTTTCTGCTCTGTCGTTTCTTTTCAGAAGGGATTAGCAGGACGGAGCTGCTGGGTGACAGGCGGAGTGGGGGATAACAGGTAGAGGGGAGGGAGGGTGGAAATGAGAGTAGGGGGTGGGTGGGGTGGGGTGGTGCACTTTGGTGATGCATTGTCTCTGGGAATTATGTGAGGCGGAGTACGACTGACGCTGACTTTGAGGAAATGTGTGTGCGTAAAGAAATGTGATTTCTCTTTCTTCTTGCTTTGTTTTAAAACCTGCCGAATATTTGACACTTTTACTGTACATTTAAAGGAACAGTCTACCATTTATTCACATACTTTGATGTATTACAAACGGGGGTTCTCAAAGTGCGGTGGATTGATTAATTGAGTCTATTTTGATAGCTTTAATTTTTTCTCTTTTTTTACATTTAATAAAAGATGTCTTGACAAATCTCACACAACTTTACATACATAACAGTGTTGGGTTAGAAGAAGCAGGTGGTACAAAGACAGAGACGAGATCAGCGAGCAGCATCATCACCGCAAATTATTCAATGAAATATTTCCATTGTGTTCATTTTGTCAAGTATGATACAACAGAAGACAGCTCCTTAAAGAAATGTCCCTCTACAGTTGCAGTATTGATGTTATGCTTTCCATACAGTTCATGTCAGTTCACTTTAATCTCCTGATCCATTAGTCCAGCATGAGGTTAAAGCCATTGTATTGATTTATTGATCATTTAAATACTCTGAACATATAGATATAGTTTGTTCTTTACGGACCTCCTTGAATCAACTTGTGTGGTCCCATAATCTGTAGTACGCCACATCCGCTCCAACATAGAGGCAGCTTCAGCATTTATGGCAACACATTCAAAACTCGTCCAACCCATCACCTTTAATGATCGTGCGCCAAACTGACCCCAAACAAGACTCTCTCCAGTTTGGAATGTTGCATGGCAACCAGTGGCATCCTTTGACAGGAACTGCATTCTGTCATCAGTGCGGATGCTGTTAGCTAAAATTAGCAATATTGATGGACAACTCTGCTGTTTAGATAACTAGCAAGTTTGTTATAGTAAGGCCACCGTCAGTAATTCAAAAGGGTTTCTTGAGCCTAAGTTATCACAAACCTTTGTTTGCACTCCAACAACATCGGAGTTGTAATTATGATTTATCCATGGAGCCAAAGGGAACAAACAACACTGGACTGCTTTCCAGTATTTATTGACAAACCATTTTTCATGATCCTTTATTTCGCATAGTGTAAATATTGTTTGTTATGTGAAGATTTGATGTGGTTTCTCCTTGAACTTGGTATGAGAGGACAAAAAGTGAAAGCAGAGAAGCTTAGAGGTTTTCAAACATCTGATTGCATTAGTCTCACTGGTCTGGACCTTTGGCAACACCGGGCCCAAAAGTAAATTCTAGCATCCTTGAATCACGCAGGCTGGTGATTGTGTGTATTTGTGACCTCTCTCCTCCTTTCTGTCTGTCTTGTCTGTCTCTGTGTTTCCAGGCCTCTCCAGCTGCGCTGGCTAAGAGTGTTTTGGCAGAAGTCCCCAACCAGGTGGTGGATTATTACAACGCTAAAGGGATCAAACCCAAGTGTATGTCGGACTACGAGTCCACAAGAACCTTCAGCCCCTGACAAAGCAATACATGTAAACATACACACACACACACACACACATCTATATATATATACTTTATGTACTGTATAATACATATACACATGCAAAAGCACAAGAACACATACGCACACAAACAAACATGTACACTCCAGCACACTACATACATACAGTAGTCTAGCTCAGAGAATTAGCTCGTTCTGGTGAAACAATTTGAACTCCATTGATGACTATTGCATGTTTGGCCACAGTGGCATAACTTGGGAAATTATTGCTGTCTACTGTATATCTGAAAGATGTTTATAGAAATAAGAGCAGTCTTCTGAACCAGCATGCAGACTCAGACCATAGCCCACCCAAAGAAATGACACTCCTACCTTATTTAGATAACTAGCAAGTATGTAGACCAAAAGATTTGTGGGTAGAGAAACCAAAATGTGCACCTGCATAGATGGGAATGCTTAGAATTAGCATTGCAAATGTTATTTATGGGAATGATAGCGTCCCTGTTAGTGCACTGCATAACTGCATGCATAATTCAGCTCCTGCTAATATCCAATCTCCAGTAGTCGCTTGCTGGTTATGAAATAAAGTATCTCTGTCATTTGAGTGACATTCAGGGTTGACTTGGGTGTTTGGGTTCTTTTCTATAGATTTTGTTGGAGATTTTTGCTAAATGGAAACGAAACAAAAACTGAATATTGTAATAATTTCTTAATACCCTTCTTACATTGTAAAGAGTTTTGGAGGATAGCAAAGCGTGTGTAGTAGATACTCATCTGTTAGCTGAACTGTTTTTTTTTCTGTATTCTGCATGTTTATTATAATAAAGACACTTTGGTTTTCTCATTTTGTGTGATCTGATGTTTGTGTGTATGTGTCCTTGTGTTAATACGCTGTGGAAACATATGTAAGTTCATACTGTCACAAAAAGGGACTTACATCCCTTTTGGACAAATGATATGCAAAGTAAACCATAACATTTCAAAGACTTGTTTTTGTTGAATGTTTTGGTTAATGTGTGTGTGTGTGTGTGTGTGTGTGTGTGTGTGTGTGTGTGTGTGTGTGTGTGTGTTTAATCCATGGTCTAACACACCGTGACACCGAGCAAGGCCCTCCCCCTTGAGAGATCAAGTTTTCCGACCATTAGCTTATGTAGTTTTAAATCGCAGGATAACAATACACTGCAGTATACACCTCCAACCAACAAACCGCCATCAAAAGGCCACAAATAACACTCAGAACAGCACCAAACTTCAGCAACAGTACAAATAGGGTCTCAGCACAAAGTTTGAGGTGTCAAACAGCAGCTAGCTTAGCCGGATTTCTACTGAAAAGAGAACACAGCTCACCACTCTCCTGCTGCAGCTTGCTCCTTGTGGGGAAGCCCTGACAAGTCGATTGCTGAGTGCAGTAGAGTTCCGTAGCTCAAGGAAGAAAATGTGTGATCATCACTCCGTGGAAATGCAATCAAAGGTTATATGTGTCTTGCCTACCAGCTTATAACAGTTGTTATCGAGAGCTGACAGGGAAAAGAACAGAATTGAGCATTTCTAACTGCACTCAGTAGACTGCAGTGTATTGTTATCGTGTGGTCTTTTCTGAAGTTGCTAAATCTACATAAGATAACGGTTGGAAAGCTTGATCTCTCCAGGGGGGTCTTACTCTATGTCACGGTGTAACGGTGTGACCTTGGATTACATTTACACCAGAATACCCCTTTGAGTTTCTGTCTCTTTGTGGCTCATTATATCTGCCGTTAGATATCACACATCTCTCTGTCTCTCTCATGGACAGCTCTGCCTTGTTGTTGAAAAAACATCACGTCACAATACTTCAAACTGCGACACACACTTTCTTATTCTTAACACACACATCCACTACATCTCTCTTTCACTCTTTCCATGTTTCCTGGACAGACATTAAAATGCAACAATAAATTGTTTCAGTAATCTCCATATAGTTAATTAGGAGGAATGAAAGTTGAGCTGTCCTGTGAGAAATCTCCATATATGCCTCTCTCTCTGACAGTCGGATCAGTATTCAGCACATGAGCTTCCTAATATCTCTGTCAGAGAATATCAGAGGGGTCACACCGAGAGAGACTGAGAGGATTCCTTATATAAAGGCTGGAAGAAGCCACCTAAACTGAGGGAAATCGTGCTTAGCTTAATAATGTTATATTCTGTTATATAACTTAATGCAATTGTTCAGTATAATTAAATTAGACAATAGTAACTATACATTAATAAAACAATTTCATGTGAAACACGGTATATTATTACAATTTGGGAGATACCATGTCATTGAGAAATTAATGCCTCATTGTCAGAAACTCTTTTTGATCCCAGATGGGAAATTGGCTCCTTCTAGTGTAGAAATCCCTTTATAGAGATTGAACGAAATATAGAGAAAACAATATGAAAGTAGAATAAGTAAAAAAGAAACACAAAATATAAGAGTAGTCAAATTTAAAACAAAATTCACATTTTTCCGCTTTCCTGCTTAAAATTGTAAACATCAACATTTTTATGAAAACTGGATGAACTCCATCTGTGAAGAAGATTGCATGGATGATAGAAAGCTCCAGAACCACTTAATGGACCCCAGAGATTAGAGTGTTTCATCATTTGCTGTTTCCAAGGACAGAAATTGTTGTTTTTATTTATTTGTTTATTGTATCAAGGCAACGTGAAGTTTAAGGTAAACGTGTGCACATGATACCGAGTTTAACATCGATGTAGTTCCCTGATGTTTGCTGCGGAACCTTTGACATGAGCCTCAGCTCCGCGGAACTGTTTTCGTCACGAACCGGAAGCTGCCAGGGTGACATTTGTACAGGACGAAGGCGTGGACGTTCATATGTTCTGAGAGTCGATGCTCTTCTAGCTCGTGCGTAGTTTTGTATATTTATGTGTAAGTGTATATATTAAAGAGCGTCATGGCGGCGTGGAGCTGTCGGTTTCTTCTTCGGCGGGGAACTCAGCTCGTTTCTCTGCGAGCAGCAGCTGAAAGGTAGCTAACGTGAATGCTAACTTGCTAGTTATGCTAATGTGACTGAAGTTTCTTAGCTGCTGTGGCGACACAGTAGGAAGGTTATTAGATTAATAATGACGGTCCTAGTTGTTTTACCGCTGCCGGTTTCATTTGCTACTGAGGGTTAGGGTTAGCTAATGTCATCTATTTTCATTTGAAATAACATTTATGATAAAGATAACTGATTTGTCTTAGATAACCAATGACGTAGAACGGTAACAACAAACCTTTACTAGTTAAATTCAGATATGTGTCTCCTTGATTCGTATTGTTGATAGCTTAAAGGTTAACTGGGGCATTTGTATGGACACTTTGTTATTTTAAGTGCTCTACAAATACCACATGTTAACTTTAGTTACAGTTAAAGAGGACAAAGCTGAAGACCAACTCAAGTCCCACTCAGCCAAGTACAAACTGAGTAATGCGTCGGCAGCCATCTGCAAGCAGACGTGGGCAGAATATGCCACCAAAGTTCATTTAATCCTGAGTGTCTTTCATTATCTGCCACTGACTCGTCAGTACATTCTGTCTGTGTCAAAGTGTGGAAGTGCTCGTCACTCATCAGCGGGGACACTGCAGCAGCAGACTGATGAGTGATGACATGTGTCCTACTTAGTCTTCTGAAATGACAGCGAGGAGTGTGAGATCTGAAACAGCAAAGCACATTTCAGTGACGATTATGCAATGAATGCATAAATCAGTGCTGGAATGATGATCCTCCTTTAATTAGTTAAGCCCAAATGGCATGTCAGCTTCTTGGATGTGAACATGTACCGCCTGTTTCTCTTTGATATTGTAAGCTGAATGTGTTGGGGCCTGTTTATCAGACCTCTCAGACCACAGACTCTTTGAAATGGCTATTTTCTGTTCTGTTGACACTTTTTTTTATATCAATGGTCATGACAAACACAGTTCATTAATAGCAATTATGAGTACGTGTTTAAACTACATGGTTTTGATTAGAAACAGTTGAGAGTATCTGTGTGGTCATTATTACTCTAACCTAACTCTGGACATAAGGAACATCTTCCTGTTCAATAACTGCACTCATTTCCCTAAATTTCTTCTCCTGCAGTCCTTCCCATTTGGTTGGTTGTATCAGGACAGTAAAAACCACAACATGGTTTGATGAACACCTTACAGAGGATAATCAGGAGTATATGAGGAAGATCACAGCAGAGGAATACAGAAGACAAACAGCTGACAAGCTCAACCCTCTGAAAGATGAGCCCTGGCCGCGACATGAGTGGACAGAGGGTGGGCGTCATAATTAGTGAAAACCTGCATAGTCTGACTCTCATCATTGAGGCTCTCACTTTAACGGTCTTTTCATCTGTTTCTCTTTCCAGGAAGTCGAAGAGTTGGAATAGTAGCCGTGAAGTTGGGAATGGCTCCTGTCTGGTCAAAGACGGGAGAAAGACACGTGGTCACCATATTACAGGTACCAGCCAGACGTTTCCTAACCCTGTTGTGCTTTAGCATTAATATAGGCTGCCAGTATTCTTCAGGAATCATTATCTGTGTTTATATTTGTCATCCATAATCACAGTGGGTCAGAAAAGAAGTCTGATAAATTGGATTGTTCTGTCGGAGTCTGGGAGAGGAATAGCAAATATTGAGCACTTGAGCAGAGGCTGTGATCGCGCATTTGAAATGTCTCAGTGTTCCTTGAAAAGCTTCTCCTCGCTTACAGCTAGTTTAAACAGGAGCTATTTAACATCAGGTTTATTAAGATCATGTTGTAATCTTATTGGCTGGTCTGTCAATGAAGTAAATTGAAAGCAAACTGTGGCCACTCAGTGCATTATTGCATAACAAACTCAATTTCAGTAACATGTCAGTGTTAACAGTCAGACGATGAGTATCAGGGTCATAAAGAAGCTTCTATCTCCATCTTCTGACTCACTTTCATCACATTAAGTTTTTTTTAATTATTGTTCTTTTCAGCTGGCACAGGAGCAGTCTGTGCTTAATGAAGCGTAGAACATTCAAATGTTTTTACTCAGGCTAAACGTACTCCCACCACTTTGGTATTTTGGGACAAGTGTTATCTCAAGTGAAACTGAAAGTACGTCTGCTCTGGTGAATAAACAGTGAAGGCATGATAGTTGCTTTTTAAAAAGGACATTTCACACCTGTGGGATTATTGTCCTCCCCTTTACTCTTCTGGAAGTGTGCCATTTATTTCAACATGCTTATGATGTCATCCTATTTTATTTGGTCACTTGTATAAATGACCCTGAGGCCCACTATTAAGATGTTTTACACCAGTAGTTTTCATCTAATTACGTATTTGTATATGTTGTAGGAAGGGAAGAAATGGATGCCACAGTTATAAATGCAGTCACACTATGATTATTGTTAATCCAGACTCTGTTTCTTTTGTTTTTTCAGGTGCAGGACTGCCATGTAATAAAGCACCTGTCCAAGGAAGAATTTGACGGACACACTGCCGCCCTTGTGGTAGGAGGGAAAAACGTATCACCATTCCATGTAATATTCTTTGATATCTTCTCATTTTCACCATAAGCTACTCAGCAAACAAAAATGTGGTTTCTAAGTGGCCACTCCTACCAAGCTGAAGAGTATAGCTGCATATATAAAAGCCCTTAAAGTTATAGTTTGGGTCTTGAGATGTGGGGTTGTATAAGGTGCTTATCCCTTGTCAGTGTTTTCCCTGCAGTATATGACCATATATGACCCCCTGTGTGGAGAAGCAGCACATTGCACAGTCCAGTGGTACAGACAGCAAGATGTATTCTAGCCACCTAAAAGACGGCACACCTACAAAGATATATATATTTTTTAAGTTTACGCTATATTTTGAACAGTTTTGGGACCTTGCTGTCCGATAAATCTGTCCTTTGGCACAACATTCCCTCAACTGCACCACGTCTGTATTCCATTTCACAGGTGCAGCTGTGACTGCTACACTGTGTTACGCTGCAGCTCAGCGATTTGGGTCAGACCTTCAGTGGATGTCTGACGGCACTGGAAAGCACCAAAAATATTCAAAATATAGCGTACATTTAAAAGAGGATTTATTTGTTCAGGTGGGCTGTGTTTTAGGTTAGCTGAAATACATTTTGCCGCCTGTGCTGTCAGCAGTACAGTACTCTGCTTCCGTGCTGGCTCTACGCGCTGCTTCTCCACTCAGGGGTAGAGCTGTCATCTACTGCAGGTAATACACCTCATACTCTGGATCAAAAGGATCTAAACTATTACTTTAAGTCTACTTTGGTACATCAGTCATTCAGTTACAAAAATGTACAGTAAACTGTCTTTAAAAGCAGGTTGTCAGAGGCTTACATTTTTCCTCAAAAAATGTCCGATGACACAAAAGAAACCTTAAATGTTGGTCTGTTGTACAGATGATCAAAACTCTCTTCACTGATTCCGACCTGGTAAGAGAAGAGCCTGTGTACTTGCTGTAAGACCTGTAAAATAAAATCCTCAATGTTAAGTTGATGATAAGGCACACTTTTACTTTCATGCATGTATTCCTTGCAAATAGTGTCCACCAGCTTTCAGTGTTGTGTCCCTGGAGAAGGAAACTTTTACTTTAACTTAGTTATGAAGCCGACCATAAACTACCAGACAGACTGGTGCTGCCAGACAAAGACAGGCTGGCACAATGAAGCCACCAATTATATTAGATTTTGCCACTGTGAATTTAAATTTTTTTACTTGTAAGAGGACAAACGTTTAATTTCTTTTCTCAACAATTACACAGTCTAGCTTTAAAGTGAAACTCTCGCCAAAAAGCAACCAAGGCTTTTTTTGTGAATGTATATGAGTCAAACCTTCGTGTAAAAGCATAACTACAAGGAAAAAGGCAATTTTCTGGCAAGCTAATTTTCAATGGAGTGCTGGGGCACTCTTATGCTAGCATCAGAATCATTATTTTTACAACACGAAGGGCTCGTCCACAGGTATGAAAACAGTCTTTTTTTCCTCCGTCTTCCTCTGCATCGTTTCAAGAATATTTGCATCCATATGGATCCACTGAAAATGACTGAAAACACTGTAGTTCACTGTAGTTCATATTCCCATTGCCTATAGGTGGCGCTTGAAATTCACCAAAAACAGAGAAGAAGAGATGAAGCATGCACATAAATCTTGTGCACTGTAAACAGACAGTAGACGAAGAAACTGAACACAGAAAGAAGAAGATGAAAATGGCGAGTGCAAGGAAACCAGAATCTTTTGTGTGGACCGGTAATGAGGTTGAACTGCTGCTGAGACTCACACTCAACTACAAGGCGAGTTGCAAGAAAGGCTCAATATCTTCTGCGGCACGAACACAAACATGTAGTCCGCTGTTGTTGTTGTTGGTGTTGTTGTGAGACGGCGCAGCATTAAGAGGTCAAAGGCTAGAGGTGGAGGGGTGCGGCGATGGCGTCATCGTTTCAGAAAGTATGCGGATTCGTTGTCCACACGAAAACGCAAAGTGCGGCGTTTTCAGATTTTTCAGCCCTGAGGCCAGTTTCAAAAAAGTGCGTTTTCAGGCGCTGCGTTTACAGGTTCCGTGTTGATGATCGGCCAAGATGATGCAAAACGTGTGTGTGGACGGCCTCTAAGAAGGCTGAAACTTTGCTCGTAGTATCACCAGGGTCTCTCCACATGAACACGAGCATTGAGAACATTGTTTGTCTGCACAGTTCACTAAAAAGGTTTTTGAACAACTCATGTTAGCAGCTGTATCTTCGGCGCACCACTCTCATAGCAGACAAAAAGTGTGGATCCCAGAGTGCGACCTAACAGGAAGGCTTGAGGAGCGGTCCACCATTACTCTCCTTCCTGTTAGGTTGCACTCGGAAATCGACACTTTTTGTGTGCTTTTACACGAAGGTTTGACTCGTATACATTCACAAACAAAGCCTAGGTTGCTTTTTGGTGAGAATTTCACTTTAAGCAAAAATTAAGTGTTTTGAAATGAGATAGAAATGTTTCCTTGGATTTGGTGGGAAATTATACTGAAATACTATTTTTGTGCTCAGAGGTGTGGCAGCAGTATTTATAAGCAGCTGTCTTGGCACAGAAATGTGACACTTTGAATTATTGTGTGCTCATTTATTTTCCCTCCAATAGCTCTAAAAATTGCCGACATTATTCCACTGTGCAATAAAAACATTTTTACACCATGAATAATTCATTAATTAGGCCATTATATAAACATCTCAGCATTTTAGACAACTGCCTAACAATTCCATGATAGTACTGTCTGCCGGGCTGAAACTGATGACTTGAAGTGTTTGATTTGTATTCAGCTGTCATGTTGGAGAACATCATATCTTCTCAGACCAGTCGATGTGTATCAGTACCAGCAGAGGACCGCTTGCTTTTGTCCTGGCTACGTTTAATAATCATGCAACAACAAAAGGAAAATCATATCAGTGTGACAGCTTAATGAGACATAACTGAATTGTGTCACTTTCCTGCATCATTCAGCTTATATCAGTCCTCCCAGCTCTTAGACCCTTTATGAATACAGACCCATAGCCAGGACATTAGACTCACCCTCTAACCATCAGTGACTGTATTTCATCTGATGTGTCTATATAAATGAGATCCAATGGATTTCATTGCTGCTACCTCTCACCAGCAATGACAGGCACACACATATTTGAAAAGTGTCTTTAATGCTCGTAATAAAGTCTGCGGTCACAGTGTAACTGAAACACGAGGTGACAGATGGCACTTCACCATCTCTTCAGCTCGCTCTGAACCGACACTTCCTTCTCAACAATGGTTTCAAAGAAGTTGTTTAAAAAAAACACCCATTAGCATGTGTGAGGGTGGATTTGTCCTTTTAAATGTTAAATCTGTCTGTTTAGGATAAAAAACACAAAAGAACGATGATGAATAAATCAAGATCTGATTTATTTATTGAGTGTGGATAGATGCTCGATGGGCCGGCGTCTGGGCTTCACTCGACGAACGTGAGTTGTTTTCATTACTCATCACGCAGCCTCTCCAGTCGAAGGCAGAGTTTGTCGGGAGTGTGAAGCTTTGGCAGTCAGCAGGAGGGAGTGTGGAGGGACTGGAGGGGCTGAGATGAGAGTGAGACGAGTGAAAGCAAATGTCAGAGGCACTCGCCGCCAAAGCGTGCTCGTGTGTTTGGCTCCCGTACAGTCATAATAGTCCCACAGTTAATTTTGAAATGCCAAAGTCCAACTGCTGCTCACTGCTCTTACTTGTTTTTACCACTTTTGCTCACCGTGTTTGTTGTTGTATGTTTCCTCTCCTTCCATCGCTCTGACTGACAGAGATCTGAAAGTCAAATGGAGATGTTCAGGAATGCAGGAGTGCCTCCGAAACAAAAAGTCACCACATTTAAAGTCTCCGACAACGCTCTCATCAAGCCAGGTACGCGCGGCCGTTAGTTCAGAGCTTCTGCTGGAAACACTTCACGGACACTTACGTCGACAATAACGTTCATTAATGTGTTTAGAGTTTGAAAGGTGAATTTTGGATTTACTTGAGATAGTGACTGCTTTTCTTTCTTTCATTCTTTCTTTCTTTCTGTCTTTCTGTCTATCTATCTATCTGTCTATCTATCTATCTATCTATCTATCTGTCTATCTATCTATCTGTCTATCTGTCTATCTGTCTGTCTGTCTGTCTGTCTGTCTGTCTAATGAATGCCATCACTAAGCGTGGTCTTTGGTTGTTCATAGCTCATTAGCATCTGATTTCATATGATCAAATGAGATGATTATTTTGATAAATATGTATTTTGGCACTGATGGAAGGGGCTTGAAAATGTGGGAACCCTTCTGTTAGCTTTCTATTGATGCTGCCCTCTTTCCTATCACTGTCCAAGTCACATGCTGTTTTCTACAAATCTCTGTAAGGTCCTGTTGTTTGCGGTGTTTTCAGGCACTCCTCTGTATGCAGCACATTACCGTCCGGGCCAATATGTGGACATCACGGCTAAATCGTAAGTTCAGATTTCCGTCTCCCCTTGTGTTCCTCTCTTCCCTCATAACCTCAGATAGATCAGTGACTGACTTTGGAAGAAGGCTCAATCCTCTCTTTTTATATCCTCTGGGGTAACGTGTATGTAAATCTAAAAATACGAGTGTGCATTCATGAATCTTCTTGTGCTTGTGTGCAGCATTGGAAAGGGTTTTCAAGGTGTAATGAAGCGATGGGGGTTCAAAGGTCAGCCAGCCACCCACGGCCAGACCAAAACTCATCGCAGACCGGGAGCGTCTGGACCTGGGGGGGTACGACACATGCAGACACACACACACACACACACACAGTGATTCTCAAGATTCTTATCCGTGCCAGACATGAGCAGTTGGTTTCCCATAATCCAGTAATGTGAGCGTGCGTGTCGTTTGTCATCTGCGTCTAGGATCCAGCCAAAGTTTTCAAAGGGAAAAAGATGCCGGGCAGGATGGGCAACGTATACGTCACAGCTTTCGGACTGAAGGTACACACACGCACACTCACAAGGACACATTCAGAGATGTTGTTTAAAACTTCTATAACCTTGACTGCAACTTCAGTTCAATATTCTCTCACTGCCATCCCCCTCTTCTAGATATGGAGGGTCAATACCAAGTATAATGTGCTGTATGTTAACGGCTCCGTCCCCGGCCACAGGAACTGCTTACTGAAGGTAAAAATACACACACACTCCCGCACAAACACACAGACACAGAGGTGGTGTGTGAAGTTGAAGGTCAACTGCAGCGTGCTTAGTGTTCTGTCAAAGACTGGCGACCTTGCACCTGCAAAACGTAGTCATACCTGCAAGACACTGTGATCTATCTTCATTGACACTGTGCTGGTTTAGCAGCCTGTTTATGCATTTATTTATGTTTGTGTGTATTTCTGTGAGGGAGTTTGTGTCTCAGTGATGTTGGTAATAGCCACAGCATCCATCTCCACACTCAGCATGTTGTGTTTGCCTTGTGCACACGGACACACACAGCCTATTATTTGTTTTGCAGACAAGTGATGATGAATACAAATGTGCATTGCATTTCACCCAGCTCAGCACACACACACACACACACACACACACACACACACACACACATTGAGCCACTTCAGATTCTATTACCCTAAAGGGTGCACATGCAGGTTGATAACGTTAGTCCATTATGTTTGTTTTTATTATTCTCTGCAGACTTAATAGCTTTATGTAAATGAGGAACAGCCATGTTTTGTTGATTCAAATTAAGACTATATGGCTGCAACTAATGATAATTTAAATTATTGATTAAATCTGTTGTTTATTTTATGGTTAACTGATTAATCATTAAGCCCAGCGGTTGTCAGACATGATGTTGGGGTCCTCTGGGACGTGTAAGACCATGAGGTTGGGCTGCAACTAATGATTTGAAGTCTTTTATTTACAATGAATCTGTCTTATCTTCTTGATTTACCAATTAGTTGTGTTAAAATCAGAAAATTAAGAAATATTTTGTGTTTAAGGAAGTCCGAGATGTCAGAATCAGAATCAGAATCAGAAAAGCTTTATTGCCAAGTACGATTTTACACATACGAGGAATTTGTTGTGGTGATGTTGGTGCATGCATCAAATGACTATTAAGTGAAAATATAACAAATTAACAATATAAACTATTTAAAGAATAGAAAATATAACAAATTAACAATATAAACTATTTTAAAAAGTAGAAAATATAACTATACAATATAAATATATATACACAATCTGTTTTTTGGGTACAAGGATAAAAGGAGCAGACCAGCTGGCAGTGAACAATTACAAGAAATGATGTGCAAATGAAAATGTGCAAATGAATAGGAAGTTCAAGCCGAGCGTTAATGTAACGCAGAGAGTTATGGTGCTGTCAGTGTGACAGTAGAGTCAGTGGTAGAGGTGGAGTGTGAGGAGTGTCAGGGGGGATTCAGGCCTTGTTGATAAGGCTGACAGCAGACGGGAAGAAACTGTTCTTGTGGCGTGAGGTTTTGGTCCTGATGGACCGCAGCCCCCTGCCAGAGGGGAGTGTCTCAAAGAGTTTGTGACCGGGACAGAAGGGATCAGCAACAATCTTTCCTGCACGCCTCCGGGTCCTGAAGAGACGGGAGGTTGCAGCCAATCACCTTCTCTGCTGACTAGATGACACGCTGTGTTTTGTGCACAACCAAACATCGTTCACTTTGTTGTCAGAGCAAAGTAAAAAAAAAAACTAGTCCCACTCCAGCATTTTCTAAAGCCAAATATTTTTAAATGATTTTTGCTCAACTTGTTGCACTAACAGAGACAGTGTATCCCAAAATGCCATCTGCTCCAGTTTCTGTGGTGTTAAAGAGGAGTGAGGCTCCAACCTTGTGTGAGGTGGAGGAGAGAGAAGTGGCTGCGCTCAGAAAGGGCTTGGCGACCAGATTCTCTGTTTGAGAAAGATGTGGACAAGTAAACAGGAAGAGACACTGGCTGTCGTGGGACTTAAAGAAGCTGGAATCAGAGAATTTTGACTTTTCACTTTTTAAAACGTAACTACAACTGATTAATTGGTTATGAAAGCGGTTGAGGATTCATCAGTTCATTGTTGCAGCTCTCCCATGATTAAATGTCTGAGTGAATGAATATGATTCACGTGGAAACATGGATCAAGCTAAACTCAGTGTTTTTGGTTAAAGTCGTATTTGTTAAGATCTCAGTGGTAGATTTGGCAACAGCTGTGGTTACTGTGGTGAAAGTGGTTGAGTGGCAGCTTACAGCAAACAGTCCTTGAGCAACTAGCTCAGGTGAAGAGCAGCAGGTGTATCTGCTCACAGTGCTGCCAAACAAACTGCAGATCTTTAATGAAGATAATGATGATTCCACGCTGTGAACAGCAGAAGTGTGCAGTCGGTCACATTACCGAGGAGTGAAACGTGTATGGCCACTAACAAGTCGCCACTAACAATAAAAACTTCTATATAGAGGGATGATTCTTATGCACTTAACTTTATTTCCAACCATAATTGTTGTTTGGCTGAAAATGAAATCTACATGAATGTTTTCTGCTTCTGAAGGGAAACATTTCAGAAAACAACACTGCTGAAAATGTAATTGAAAAATGATGGTGAATGCCTGTCACTCAACACACAATGCAGGTTTAGTTCTACCAACCACTGAAAACCAAAAAAAAAAAAATTATTTAGAGTTAAATTCAAAGGAAAAGCAGTTGATCATCACCTTTGAGAAGATGGACAACACGAATATTTGGCATTTCTGCAACACGAAACGCTAACATTGTCAAAGTTGTCAGCCATTAGAAACACATTTTCTGTAATTAATTGTTTCAGCACCAGTTAAGACACATGTGTCCCCACTGCCCTTCAAAGTGTGTGTCTTTGTGTTTGTTCCAGGTGAAAGACAGCGTTCTTCCAACCAAGGCCTCCAGCCTGCTCAGCCCTCCTTTCCCTACCTACTTCACCGAGGAGGACGGCAACCTGGATGAAGACCTGTACGACGACGACTATTTCATTCACACAGAGCCATCATTAACACTGACCTGACTTCACACACATACACTCACACACGACATGTTTACACCTAAACCCGCAAACTGTGGATGCTGTAATAAAGGCTAATTCCTTTGAAGACCTTGAGCTACTCTGGTTTTTGAGAGAGAGAGAGAGAGAGAGAGACCGTCTGTTTGATCCAAACAGTTATTACGGTCCCTTTCCCCCGAAACCATGGTAACTGTAGGGGTGATGATGTCACTAGAGGATCCCCAAGCAGAGATGAAAAAAGACAAAGAAACTAAACAAGAGGCAGATATTGTGGAGAAATGTGCAATATCTGTGCAGGACGCAGGAAGGGATGAGGGAGGGGGAGCTGGATACAATGAGCCTCAGAAAGCAAAGAGTGAGCAGAATACAGACGCAGGAGGGAAACAGTATGTAGGTAGAAATGAATGGGAAGGAATATAAACAAGCTGGGTGACAGAGATGAGCTGGTGAAGGTGTGAAGGTGAGCGACTAACAAAAGGAGAGGCAGAAACGGAGGATTACAAAGGTTGACATTTGTGCATAAGAGGATAAATGAGGACATTAATGTTGCAGCAGGAACCGCTGGGCGCTTAAGTCTGTGTGTGTGTGTGTGTGTGTGTGTGTGTGTGTGTGTGTGTGTGTTCGTTCAGCAGTATTTAAATGACAACATCTCAAGCTGGGGGCTGCCAGAACCCCTCCTCGCTTTCTCGGGTAATAAATAATCACAATCATGTCCACCGAAGTATTTCACTGCTGTTGCGTGTCGATGTTTCCTCAGAGGCCTGCGTGTGGCAGAGTCCCTCTCTGTGTGCACCTCGGCCACATATCTGCTGCTAAACTGACAGTAGTAGAAATTAGCCTTCTGTTTGAAACACTGACAAGTGGCAGTGATGCGTTGCAGGATACCCTGCAACAACAGCAGATACTCACACAGCGTGGATGCCTTTTTCCCTAATTGAAGCAGAACACAACGAGCAGACTCAGAAAGGCGTAACATGCAGTAGCTGCCTGTCATTTAGATGAAAAAGATGTGAAGTGATGATTCAGTTTGTGGCAAACAACGTCCTGCTCTATATAACATGCTGCAGCTTGGAGGTCCATAAGACAGCAGCAGGTTCTTTGAAATGGTAATGATATCATTTGAAAGTCCTGCTCTGTGGAGCCTGCACATCATCAGGCTCTTGTGGGGGTGGAGGAGAGGAGAGCTGAGGGGGGGAGTGTGTGTGTCTCCATGCCTGTTAAAGCAGCAGAGCAGAAAGAGAAGGCGATGAACTCCAGCCTGGTGTGTGTGTTGAAAGACCAGTACGTTAGTCAGTTTTTTGACTCAGTGAACAAATGAACAAAGCACCTGGAAATGTGGATGCATTCAAGTGCAATCAGTGAAGAATTAAAGCGAGGACACAAACAGGCTAAAGGCATCCTCGCTGAAGTGTGGCAGGTTAACAAGGACGCATTCCAGCCTTTCTGCTCCATCGCCCAGTGGAGAGTGCAGCAGCAGAGAAGCTGTTTAGTCGCTGGACTCATTGATCCTCTATCTGGTTGAGGCACAGCTTAAAATCCATTGATCTGAAATATCAGTGACCTGCCTGTACTATATATTGATAAACCCATGGCGCTGTCTGTGGTGCTGAAGTAACAGATTTGATCTTGGATCTGTATGATTAGCTGAAACCTATGGCACAAATACTCAGTTCTAGAGTTCTCAACGGGTCGGCCCGGCCCGACAAACCCGACCGGACCCGCAGGTTTGGGTCGGGTTCGGGCCGAAAGAATACGCAAATGAGCCGGGTCGGGTTGGGCTTCGGGCTTCCTTTTTTTATAAAATACATTTCTTGCAGGTTGTAAATTATATATTGTTTGTTGTGAATCATAATGTTCAGGTGTGGTGGAGAGTAAGTCTGGGTGCTGCTTCATGAGATAACAGGTGTATGAGGAAAACAATGCAGGCGCGCGCGGGGGTCGGGTTCGGGCCGGGTTCGGACAGACAGTTCATGCTGGTGTGTCGGGCTGCGTGGGGTTAAAAACCCGCGGGCCGGGTCGGGTCGGGTTGTAATTTTCAGGCCTGTTGAGAACTCTACTCAGTTCTATACTGCCTGTTTGCTGTGTAGCATAATGCCACCTTCATAACTAAGGTAATAAGTAGCAGCATGTAGATGGAAGAGTGAGGCGCACTGCTGCCTGTGGTGTTCCTATGATATTTATATGATCTTTCAGAGGCGTGCTGCTGTAACCCCCCCACACAAAGCCACCTCTGTACGAAAATATTTTTTCGAGGGGACGTGACGATAAAGAGCCCTAGAGGGTGCTACAGTTAGCAGCAGTTTGTTGTGGTGAAATACGACCATCGTTTCAACAAGGTGGCAAATTCTTACATACTTACATTCTGGGGGTCAGTCACTTTGGACAAAAGCGTCTGATAAATGCCCTAAATAAATAATTGAGCAATAATTTGGTGGAGAAAGATGAAAATAACAAGTGGACATATGATCAACAGTCAAAATCCAAATATTGATAATATTACTTAAATATATTTTGTTGGCGCCATATTGTTTATCTGTGAAATGTTTTCTGTTTGAATACTGGTACTGGTATTTTTATTTTTATGTTTAGAATTATTATATTATCGTACATATTCTCATGAAACAGTATTATGCTTTGGTCATTTGGAATGATTGCTCCCCCTATGATTTTCTTATATTATGGTAGGCCTGTTGATTGATTGGTAGGCCTGGTCGATGATTGATGACTAATTGTCAGGTGTGCTGAAATGGGTGTCTACCAGGAAAGCAGGAAGTGTTTCGCTTGGACATAGACGGGGTGATCATACAATTTTTTAACCTGTGAAAACTATCAGTTTACTGTCAGTTTACAATCAGTTTACTGTCAGTTTACAATCAGTTTACTGTCAGTTTACTGTTAGTTTACAATCAGTTTACTGTCAGTTTACTGTCAGTTTACAATCAGTTTACTGTCAGTTTACAATCAGTTTACAATCAGTTTACTGTCACTTTACAATCAGTTTACTGTCAGTTTACTGTCAGTTTACAATCAGTTTACTGTCAGTTTACTGTCAGTTTACTATCAGTTTTGTTTCGGCTTATGGTGTTGTATTGAAAGCTGATATATATCGAAAACCAGCAATTAATTACATTTGAGAGGTTGCAATTGGAGAAGTTTTGGAATTATGTTAAAAAATAACCACTTAGCTTGATCATTTCATCAACCATCAAAAAGGTTGTTAATTTCCAGATGATAGTTATTGATTTCACAGCTGAAAGACTTTTAATGAGCCCATGGCCTCGTCCACACTAACATGGGTATTTTTAAAAATGCATTTTTTTTCCCTCCTCTGGTTTCAGAAACATTCCTGTCCTCACCAGTGGTATGAAAACGCAAGTGCAGGCTCTCATATAACCTCAATGGTCAGGCTGTGTTGACCAATCAGAAGAGACAAGCCAAAAATGCATAAACACTGAACACATAAACACATGTCTTCACCCTGGCAGCAGTTTTCAAAATTGCCCATTTACATGTGTACGGAAGACCAAACAGAAAGTCTTGGTTTTAAGACATACATAAGACATACTCATGTATGTGTGTACGGAGCCGATGAAGACTTCTGCAGACTCGGACTTGCTTTGACAGGACTTGAGAATCGTCTTACTGCAGATGAGTTGTAGAGCAGTGGGAGCCCGAAGTAATTTCAATGCAACATGTCCAAACAAGCCTCTGGACTGAAGTCACCACTTTCGCTGAAAACACACCAGATTTTGCAAATCTAGATACTTAAGCGCGGCGACACCACCCACCCGTTTTTCTTGTGTGTCAAACAGTCTGACATCTGATCTCTAAATCCATTTGCATTTGTTAATTAAAGAGCCAGACGAGTTTTGGCTGCACCTGAACGCTTTCGGGGGAAATTACTCGGAGTGTGTGAGCGAAGGTCGGCCTGCGAGTTTGACCCCGGTCTGACATGATGGATCTGCTGCTCTCCTTCTGCTGGCTCAACACATGGGAGATCTGATTTCCATTAGCGAAGCGGGGACACACACACTTTCGCCTTTTCACACACACCTACTGCGATACTCTCCCTCTCTTTCACTTTATTGCCTCTTTAGCAAGAGAAGACGCTGCACTCAAGGCTGGTCAGCACTTAATGTTGCTGCTTCATGAACTCACCTGTGTCTCACACACACACACACACACACACACACACACACACACACACACACACACACACACACACACACACACAGTACGTTTGTGTGTTCCTTGCCGTATGAATAATTGAGTGTGTTATTTGAGGGACAGCTGGCTCTTGAACACATTAACTCCCTCAGTCAGACAGCCAGTCATATACAGTCTCCAGTGACGGGAGGGAGGAGGGAAATGACAGAACGGTAATGCAATTTCACACTGACTCCAGCATCAGCAGCCAGTGACATTCTAAAGTGTTTATATAAGCTCTTCAGTCTATTAACATGAGTGATAAAATGAATTAATCTTTTCAGCAGAACAAGAACATTAAGTTATTTTATTAGCCTGAATGCAATCACTGTCTTTGAGACGAGGAGCTGGAGGGACATCTGAAGTTTAGAATAGAGCCACTTGTGAACTGACAGCTGACTTTCTTGCAGCCTGTCTGTAGTGTGTGTTGCATAACGCTTTGTTTCCCTCACAAGAGGAAAGAGGCAGAACCAGTGAGTCAGATTCTGAAATGATGTATGTACATTTGTTCACAGCTTGATGGCGAGTAAGTATAGATATTTGAATGTATGTTTGTTATTGTGGTTGAATCCAAAGAGAGGCATCTAAATGGGAACACAGAGAAGAACCCCGCGAGCACGATTAGCACCACACAGTCCTCTGAGCCTCTGCCGGTGGTCCTGCTGTGGCCAGCCCCTCCCAGTTGTGCACATCTGCGTCTCATGAGTGAACGTGCATTTTGTGTGTGTGTGTGTGTGTATGTATTTGTGTGATGCCCCCCTGCCCATGTTGTTAAATTTGGGTTCCTTCCTTCCAGCACCACTGTGTGAGAGCAGGGTGCAGCCTTTGGGTCCCCACCTTCGTCTCCACAGGTGCTCCTATCCTGCCCTCAGATATCATTTGTGTGTGTGTGTGAGTGTATGAGCGTGTGTACTTATTTGACCTTACAAAAGTGGCCCCTCTCATTACCTTTCACTGTCTCTTTCAGTCTCTCACCTGTCACCAGCCTTGGACATCTCCATGGTAACAAGGACCAGTGGAGGAATGGGAAAGAGGAGTTGGCATGTGAGTCGGGAACAAGAGGACGGGACCGTCTGGGAACAAAGATCAGCGAAATGATGTTTTGTTTAGATGCTTAGATACAAACTCAGGTCTTCCACTTTGGTCTCTCAGATATAATGAAGTGGGTCGTTACATCATTACATGTTTTCTAAATGTCTGCAATCATCCTTTAGCATTCACACCGGCAGCATGTACTGTCAAAGAGTGCACTATGAGGTGGGGTTTGAATGAGCCATGTTGTGACTGCGAGGTAAATGTCAGCAGTTTTCAGCCGGAAACCTTCGCCACAAGAATGTGACCGTGGGACATCGAGAAAATCAATATGGAAGCCGAGGGAGGAGGCTGAAGGTGGGGGGTAAAGAGAGAGGGATGTTACCGCAGGTGAAAAACAAAATGACAGCAGCAGAAGGAGGAGAGGAAGGAGAGGAAGGTGGAGGAAGATGATGGGAAGAGGTGATCGAGGGAAGAAGTCCATTTTGATAGGAGATAACTTCTCTGTCTGACCTTTGACACAGAAGGATCTGGTTCATCTGTGACATTATCTGTGTCTGTCAATCTGATATGAATGTGTTGGTGTTGTTTCTAGAACATCAATGCTGTTCCAGGACCATCAGGGTCTATGCTGTCCCAGGACCATCATTTCAAGTAGCAGAATAATGATGGAAACCACATCTGGAGCTTGTTAGGTTTAGGAAACATGGTTTGGGTTGAAAGCGACCCTTTCACCATGTTACACTTGTGTTAGAACAGAAATCTAAATCCAAATCCCCCCCCGAGTCACTGTGCTATGACATGAAACATCACAAAAATGTGTACCTGTAACAACATTAATTATGATGTTGTGGGAACAACACCAACATGGTGGAATCAGATGTTTTCTAGGACGTTCTTACATCTTTTCCTCACCAGACTCACTGCTGCTCAGTACATTGGTACCACATGATGTTGTATGAGGATTCATGTGCTGCTGCTTTGACAGTGTGGGCAATGTACATTTGAAGTTTAAGTTTTTTATGATTAATTAAAAATGATATGTTGTGACTACACTGTTCGGTTCGGATAGATTTAGTCATAAAAACACTCAGGGTTAGGAAAAGATGATGATTTATATTCCCTGGTTCTGTCTCCACAAACAGGGCTGGAAAATGTCCCCACATCACATTAAAAATGTCTACTCATGCTTCACACTCACACTTACGGATGTTGAAATACCACCTCAAGAAGTGGTGTCCGGCTGAGAATGACATGAAACGCAACATGTAAACTGAATGGGAAATGATACGTATCATACGCGTGGTTTTCAGTGACATAATGGATATATTTTAGCAGCAGGGAATTGTATGTGGGTTTGACTGAAAACACCCTCAGTGTGTTTGTTGATGATGAAGGCCCACATCTCCCAGTACAACTGTGTGGCTCACTGAAGTCATTTCTCAAGGACAATGGAACTCAGAGGCACATTGAAATATAGTAAGATGTGTCAGGCTCTGACAACACAGACACTACGTAATACTAGGATCAATTCATGGTTGGCTTTAGTCGTCAGTTTACTGAAATCACACAAATAGATGAATATATCAAACACAGCGGTGTCTAGATAAACACAGTTTTATTTGCTGAGATTTACAGATAAGAGCTGCCCAGACTTCTCTGACAATCCCCAGTACAAAGGAGATGAGGAGGATTTTGTTTGCCTCCCTGAGAGCATCAGAAAAATCACATTTGACCCAATCCAGTCTATTTGCATGGCGAGGTGGGAGGATATCTTTCTTGTGATTTGGGTGACGTGACCCTTTAAGATGTCATTTTTCAAAAAGTACACACTCTTCTCCTGCACACACATGCACACCCACCCAAAGTGATGACATTTCTCACTCCTGAATAGAAGGCCATTTAGCCAGACTCACAGAGAGGAGCAGACACAAAAGCAACAGCACAAAGAGAGAGGGAGAAAGACGGTGAGTAGGGGGTCTCTCACTGCTGTGGCCAGTAAAATACATTAAAAGGCATCTTATAAATCTCCGAAGCCATGTAAACAAAGACAGATGTATTTATGAGGATGAACAATAGATGCATTAACTGTCAGAATATCCTGATTCCATGGATTATTCAAGAACAAACAGAACATTTTCTGTGATGCTGAGAGTAAAGAAACAGATCCACCAAAGTTTTGTCCAAAATGATTAAAAATCAAAAGAGGTTTTGTGTGAAAATGCAGTTGATTCACTGCTAAACTAATTATAAAGATCTTCATCTGCTATGAAGGCGTCTCTAGAGACATTGCTGTGTGCGTGCGTGCGCACATGTGCATGTGTAGGATGTTAGAGTGGGAGCAAGTGAGAGAAAATTACATCTGTTTTGGGTCAGCAAAAATACTTCATAGCCTTAAAGAGGCAGTGATGGAGCTGCCAAACAGACACTCCACACAGGCAGACAACACACACACACACACACACACACACACACACACACACACACACACACACACACACACACACACACACACACAAGAACACATACAGTATGCAGATCTATGCTCTCATCAGCCCTGCACAGCATAAACTGCAGATCACACAGTATCTATCATCCTGCACACACACACACACACACACACCTGTGCACTCTCATCTACAGCCACTGCAAAGCTTTAAACACGCCTGAGATCATCAGAGATCATCCAGATATCTACATGATAACAATATCAATTATCACAGCAGCTTCCTGTTGAATCAGCACACATTCCCTCAGTCGACACAGAGCGAATGCTAATGAAGATGCAGATCAGCGGTTTCTTAGTGCCAGCAGGTCTCATCTGATCTGTATCTACAGTAGCAGAGCTCATCTGGCTGTGGGGCAACGCTGCCGCTCAGTGGTTCATATAGGAGCTGCACACACACACACATAAGGGGAAGTCTAGAGAAGGGTTAGTTTTGTAGGACAGAAAAGTTCTCAGGTCACAAAATGACCTCTGAACATTTATGAAACCTCAGATGGACACTTTTGTGGATGCTGTTACACATGTGTTAAATATCACATCAGTCTGGCTGCTGTAAGCCCGAGAGGTTATTGTAACAGACTGTAATGCTTCAACATCAGGTTGTGTGCTGTTTGCTCCTTTGACCTGGACTCTAATCAAGTCATATGGAGAAATCCTGCTTGTAAAGTTGTATAAAGCCTTTTGTAGTTCCAGAGGAAGCTGCATGTAATCAGATGAATTGCCTTCAGTGATGTCACCCAGTTGCTAGATTACATTATGGTTAGCAGATAATAATAATTACTTCATTTGTATAGTGCTTTTAAAAACAGTTTACAAAGCGCTTTGACAAAACAAAGCAAGAACACAATTACAAATGCAAAGATGACAAAAATGAATTGAATGGAAGAGTTGAAGTAACAGAGGTAATGATACAAATTAATAAAGTATGTGAAATAAAAGAAATGGAATAAATAGAGTATGTAAAACAAGTGGAACAGATAGATTAAAGTAATAAAATCAAGACAGTTGGAGTAAAAATAAACATAAAAGGTTTACATCACATAAAGGCAGGTCTCTAATGTATTTATATTGTATATTCATTTGAGAAAAGGCAGAAATCGTCAACACTTTATTTGGATCAAAGTGCTGCAGGTAAGAGGAGGAAAGAGAATTTTTGATTTTGGGGTGAACTGTCCCTTTATTTATTCAACAGTTGTTGACCTCTAACCATCATGTTAGAGTATACATGGACATTATAGACATTTTCCTTTATCGGATGTTCTTTTTTATATAATGTCGTGCAACTAAAAAGAAACACAATTTCTAGTTTTAGCTTCAGGGTTACTGCAGAATGAAACTCTATTAAGCCACTGATTCCTTCTGTGTCCTTGCAGAAAGAGTGCTGGGGCATTTCCTGATGCTTCAGCAGCTGTTAGACACCTGAGGACATACTGAGGACACCTGAGCACCTGCAGGTGGAGCAGGACAGGACAGCTCTTCAGAGGCACCGAGTGTCCCCGAGAGATACAGACACTCCACTCTAAAACCTGTCAATTACTCTTTTCATTTCTACACAGCCTATTTCTGATGAATGCAAACTGCAGGAAGGATAACTTCACCTTCACCTGATCCCCCTGGAACAAGAGGGGGCTTTAATCCAGGAGAAAGTCAGAGAACAAAAGTATTGGGCTTCTGCAGCCTGCAGCTCTTAACCTCCATGGTGGAGGTCACTTTGTTAGATGTTTAATTTTAATGTCCTAGAGACACAGAAGTGCTTGCTGCTAGAGATGAGCATTCCTCAGCACCAAAGATAGAGGCAGTACCCATTGCATTATAAATGTAATAGCAGCAACATGTGGCCAAAGTGCAGCAGAAACTGGCATCACATAAAGGGAGTAACACCACCTCTCCATTGTGTCTCAGCCGGATGAGTCCGACAGTGTAAACACTCTCATTTAGCTGGTGAGGGTGTTTTTCTGTCATGTTTTTGAGTCCAATTCAAATTGAATTGCATGGTTTTGTCTGGTGTAGCACACATACCTGCTTGTTAAGTCACATGTGATCTCAGAACATCAGAACCAAAAAGGCAGAAATTCACATTTAATGTGCCTTCTATGTATTCATATTTGTAATTACTGTACGAACACTTGTCCTGAGCCAGTGAGCGACCGTACACACTAATTAGCTGGTCAGGTGCAGCTCAGTTTAGATACTAGAGTGATACTCACACCTGCAGTGCCAACTATATAAACCAAACACTGTTTTTAGAAAATGTGGTCCCCTGCTGAGGCTCAGCCTGCAAGTCTGTCTGCTGTCAATCAAACATGGACAATGACACACTGCCTCAAAGGCTGAAAGCTGAACAACCATTTTTTTCTTTCCATTTAATAACCATGTTCACCAATTAACGATTAAGAAAAGAAGAAGAAGATGCTAACACACTCTGTTCCTTATAAGGGAAATGCTGACGTTCGTCAGAAATAAGACACATGTTGTTGTGACTATTTTTGGATTTTGCTTCTACTTTTATTCTCAGAGCAGCTAATGTTAGCTGTTGTTTGCACTTAACATATATAAGTCTGTGTCAAGATATTACTGAGTCAGTTCTGTTAGGATTTATTTGTTACTGTCTGAGCTAATTGCTTTGCACTGCCAAACCATGTTATTAAAGTGCCTTAATACTGTGAATTAATAACTATGGACTGATGAACTGTACTATTAGAGTTGTACTTCTCCTGTTGATCAGTGAGACTGAAACAAGCATTAGCTCCATGTTATGAAGGGTTAATACATTTGAGAGAAAAGCCAAGATAAGACAAAGAACAGTGAGTGTCTTTTGTAAGAAGAGGCCAAAGTCACATGAGATTGTCAGATGATGGACATGTTAGACTAAATTTTACCTGCACGCACAACAAAGTCCTTGAAAAATAATAAGTAACAATTAAAAGCATGAAGTACAGCCAAAGGTTGGAGCTGCTGACAATAGAGTGATGAGGAAAGTAAGACAGTAGAGGGAGGTTCTCTCAGCAGGGCGATGTCTCCCAGGATTGGACGGATCGTGATGCTGTGGGGTTAGGACCAGCCCGGGCACCAATGATGGGAAGGCCAAGTCTAAACCATAGCTCCACCCCACCTTTCAATAACTATATGAAGTATTGTAAAGCAAAATCTACATCTTCAGCTGCTTGTGATTTTTCAAATAGAGAAAGTCCTTGATTAATCAAACTTTGCTTAAAGATACATTTCTAAATAAATAAATGAGCTCAAATAAAGGAATACGCCGACAGTCCTGATGACTCTTCTCTTCTCATAATACTGTTACAGTATGAATGAAACATTGTCCATAACATACCTGCTGCCACAGTGGCCTCTATTTAGCAGATGCACACATCATATAGTGGCACTTTAAAGGCCAGGCATCTGAGGCATCATTCCTCCTATTCCACGCAGGAAAATGGAGACACATGATTAAAGCCCTGTAGCTCATACTGCAGACTGAAACAGACAGAAAGGCCATTTCCAAAGGTCAGAGGATCAGCAAGGGAGCTAATGTAAAGGCTAAGGCTGCAGTATGACTTCACTGATGATTTTAACCCTGAAACGTACCTTAAGCTCTGACCACAGAGCGGCAGCAGAGCCCGTCATATTCTTTTTATGCGACGCTTGGCAACACTAGAGGAAAAAACCTCTCCTCTTCGCCTTGCTGCCTCTTTTAATCTTCCTTTGGTCTGTTCCTCTCAGCTCACACTATCTTTACAACACAATACTGCACACATTGTTGTATTATCTATTTATTGAGGATTAGAAACATGAAAAACATACCAAAAAGCCTGTGAAAACATGAAATAATTTTACAAACTGAATAGCAAAAGATCTGTATATAAACCATTGACAACACTAAGGCTAATGTAGTAAACCTCTATGAAACCTTCATGAACTACATCCTCAGCAGAGGCTGACGTTGGCACCGTGCTTGGAGAGCGTGTTCACATGTAGTGGTTCATTATGTGCTTGTGTAACCTGAGCTTTGAGAGGTTATCATTTACATCAAGGTGTGAATGTTTGGCTGCAGTGACTGTGCAGTGTTTTATGTATGCATGTTGGTGCATACATGTCTGAGTTTGAGAAAGGCGTATACGCAGAGGTGTCCCGGTTCCAGCTATCTAGCTCCATGGACCAACATGTGCTCAGATGAAGGGAGGCAAGGTGCAAATATGGATGATGGATGGAAAAATGATCTATAAGTCACTAGTGAAACAGTTAGAGCCATGATGGACAGGTCGCTGGATAGATTAGATTATGACAGATGTTTGTGCGTCTGAATGCCAAGCCGGGCCGGATGAGGCCTTGTCAGCAGAGTGGTGGCAGGGACCGGGTGCTGGCCGGGCTGCACTTCATCCGGGATGGCGATGGAGGTGGCTGGGTGAGGTGAGGGGAGGAGGGGGATGGACGAAGGTGTCCACTCTGGTAATCTCTTCCGGTCCCAGAGCACTCTGAGCCATGAGGTTGCGATCGACCTCTGGGCCGACGTAACTGAGGTGGGCTGGAGGAGGAGGTGGGCATGCACTTGTACTGGGAGGGAGAGTGATGGGATGATGGATGGCAGGTGGGTGGAGAATAGAGCCCAGGTGCGGAGTAACGACTGGGTGATGGGTGGCGAACAGGTGAGGGGTGACGGCCAGGTGAAGAGTGCCTCGCGGATAAGGGTTCATGGTGACTGTGTGGGTGGTCCTTGGTGTGTTTGGGCGACTTAGGCACCTTAGGCGACTTGGGTGTCTTAGGTGTTTTGGGCGATTTGGGTATGGGATGAGAAGAGGAGTAAGAGTTGGTGCTGTGAGGGGGCGGGGCTTTGCTGGGAGAGGCAGAGTCTCCATTGTTGGCAACCTTGTAGAGGAAGACGTCATACTGAAGGGGCGGGCTGGTCTCCGCGTGGAGCTTGGCGTCTTTGGGAAGGAGCACTTCCAGACCAATAGTGACTCCATCCTGATGTGGAAATATGTCAAGTAGAGAAGGATGCAACAATGTGGGGACAGTCACAGAGGCAAACGTTATGAAATAAAATCATACAAAAATGTAGGCATGGATGAATTATGAGACAATGGACCCCTGGACACAGACACAGTATCTGACATCTGCAACACCTGATTTGTTTGCCACTTGTTTGCAGTGGAAACAATACTGTCATGTTGCCTGTTTCCACATCCAGTAAATACAGAGCAACATTTCATTTGTTTGGAGTCATGTTTGTGACCACTTAATGAATGTAGGTCCAATATTCACTCTCCTGTTAGCTCTGTTTCTGGTCCCCACCATCCTCTGAGGGACACAGTTGGCTCTTCAGCAGCTAAATACTCCACTGTGTTCCACCGGCTCCTCGCTGACTCTGTCTGTTGGCTGTTGAGCATGCAGTAGTTTTTTGTGAAAAAGAGCTGCCTGCTGCACCCCACAACATTATTGTGAGAATGAACGACAACTATAAACCTGCTGACAGGTGTTAAATATAGACTATAGTTGACCAATCAATTCTGAGCCACGAAGGAGACCGAGAACTGCTATATTTTTTAAAAATATTTTTTTGGCCTTTTCTGGCTTTATTGACAGGACAGCTGAAGAGTGTGACAGGAAACAGGGTAAGAGAGGGGGAGTGACACGCAGCAAAGGGACCCGGGCCGGGAGTCAAACCCAGGTCCGCTGCAGAGCCTCGGCACATGGGTCGCTCACGCCACCAACTGAATTAAGTGGCACCCCAGAGAGCTGATATTTGGATCCAATTAATATGTGCAGTATATATATCTATATACACATGTCTGTGACTTTCCAAATAGACAAATAACAACAGTAAACCACTTGGGTCTGTGCCCAGTTGGTCCATTCCGTAATCCATCATGGATACAGGACAGAAGACAAGTGCAGGGGATTAGCTTTACATGAGAGAAATAAAACAGGAACACCTGATTAATCAAGAACATCAAAATCAAATTATAGGCATATGTAATGAGTGAAATGGGTTGTGAGGCCGTGAAGTAATGGAAAATGTGAGTGTCAGTTTGAGGGTGGAGTTGGATTTGTGCAGCAAAACCAATATTGCCTTGTAAAAAGAAAAAACAGACAAAGGAATACAAGAGGGCCTCAGAGGGGACATTCAAACATCCCTGTCTGTCTCATATTAATAAAGACAGGTGAGGCAGAGACTCAAAGTTGAAATTAAAATAGAGTTACTCTTCTGGTCATGCTGGGGAGCTGTCCACGGTGCTGAGTGGGCACACGGTCACCTGTTAGTGCTGTGTGATCTGTGAGCAGCCTACTGTAGCACTAAAGCAGGGTCAGCCATGCATTCAGTTAGCATTAGCATGGGAGCAGCTGGGCAGTAGTTAGCTTCATCACCAACAGACATGCAGACAGACAGAGAGAGAGAGAGGGAGACAGAGGGGGAGAGACAGAGACAGAGAGAGAAAAACAGACAGAGAGATGCTGGAGGGAATGTAGAGCTCATAGCAACACACGGGGACAAGCTGGATAAAATTAAAAAGATTTATTCCAATAACTGTGAACTATAATCCTCCATGTATACCCAAAAAAGTACAAAAGAACCTCAAGTACATTAAAGTATTATAAATCACATTGAAAACCAAGACACAGCGTGTGTAATATATGTATATAGATTCAAATATCAATTCCAAGCAATTACTTTGACCTCATGTAATCTAGACATATCCACTTATTAGCATTGTCGAACATGAATATTTCGCAAATACAGATTCACTTGATTTTCCACTTACTTCTGTTGCAAATATTACGTTTTCAGACACTTTTCGTTGATAACACCAATGCATGCGGTGAGAGAGAGAGACAGTAAGGCGGGGCAGGCAGAGGTGGGGGGGGGGAGGAGACAATGAAGGAGCGACAGTTCATTGGCCAGAGACCAAGGCAGGGCATCAGTAGAGAGGAGAGTCAGTCATTAGTCGGTCCAAGCCAGAAATTTTAGTCCAGCGTAAGAAGGATGTAGGAAAGAAGGAGGCAGCGGCGCCACTACATGATCAGCATCGGCATGGCAGCCTTGTAAACAGGACTGTTGTGCTTCTCAAGTTGTATCCTTTAACTCATATTGTGCTTACTTTTTGATATTAGGCCTGATTGGACTTACACAGTATGCACTTTGCTGTAAACAATGTTAGCCTTTAACCATTTGCTGTTGTTTGTGTGCGTGATCAAATATCTTGGTGTGATTCTCCAGCAGCACACATGGACAGATGTTGGTATTATACCAGGTTGTTCTAGAGCATGTTTACCTCAGCGCTCTCCTCGGTGTGGTTAGGGGCGTGGCCTTGGTCGTGGACGACAGAGGTTGGACGGTTGTTCTCGTGTTTGGGGGAGTGAGAGTTGAGGATGTTCATTGAGCCCTCCTCCTTCGGTTGAGGGGACTTTACCGGGTCCTCCTGCTTCTGAGGCTCATCCTGTGGAGAGAGGTTGTGACTTTTACTGGATTACTTTATTTATAAAGAGGAGAAAAATGACCAAATAGATAAATACAAAGCAGAAGAAGAATAACCATGCACAAGATTGTAATATTAATTACTATCTAGAGGCAACATTCATACTGCAGGTTTATCAGTCAGTGTGATTGAGCTGTCACTCATCCCATTCAGCATACGCTCTTAATGAGCTGTTCTTCTCAGAGACATTTGGGTGTTTTCCAGTGTACTGTGTACTAGTATTGTCGCACTGTGATGTCCACCATGATCACCACCAATTCAATATGTGTATTTGGGTTCTGTCCCCTAATAAACAGACGTGGAGATGATGGTAATGTCCTTGAAAATAGTTTATATTTAAACTGAAGTCATAAAAGCAACACACACGCACACACACACACACACACACACACACACACACACACACACTGCTTTGTGGTGTTGGAATGTTGTCTGATGTTATTTTAGAATTCAATGTGCATCAAATGTGCATATTAGGCCATTGTAAGGCAGCATTTCTTGACAGTTCATGTAGTCATTAAAGAGGAAAACCTACTAATTGTGCTTCAGCAAAACATGCACGGAATAAAGGGACTGCATGAACTTCTGTGGCACCTCCACCTGGCTGGCTGGCTACTGCAGGTGTAATGGACGAAGCACACAGGATTCTGCACCCTCCCCAGATAATACGGGAACAACATATGACAAGAACATTGCAGGGGCTTTGGTCACATTTGACTGGTTAGAAGTGAATTTCAGCTAAAAGCTGAACCAAACAAGTAAACGAAAAATGTATTTAAATGTTAAGGACAATCTGTCTTCAACTGTATGGACTGATACTGCACCTCTAATCATCCCTCACTATTTAAAAAAATAGCAATAGCGGACCTCTGACATTTAAAAACTGCACTGCAGACCGTGTGTCTGCAGAAGCTTTTTAGCCTCCAGACCTGACATTTAGAGACGCTCATCTATAACCACTGTACTGAAATGCCAGCAGAGCCCTGAGAGTGCTGGTTTATATTAGAAAGAGCATTTCACAATCTGTTCACTTGATCTAGCCCTGCCCAGTATGGGAAATGGTGTGAAAATGAATATATGGTTTTGATAATCTATGAGGGCAGCCTGTGTTTTGCTGAGTGCATTTCCATCAAATGCCGTAAATGCGTGCTCTCATGTCCGAGAGCGTTTGTGTCATTGTGCCAGTTTGTAAATGTTCAGGCCATCGATTGATTGGCTTGTCACAGACATGTGAAGGTCATCGGCACAGCAGGCAGGAAGTAGGACACCATCGATTAGTCACTCTGGCTACCGCTGGTCAAAACTCACTAAACGGCCTTTCACATCATAAACAACAAGTTCAAAAAGCCTATTTGTTCTGTCGATCACATAGATGTTATACGCTGTCCTGGTCTCTGTGTAGTGTACAGCTGCTTCTAAAAACAAGATTCCTCACTGCTGAGATTAAAATTGTAACCATGCGTCAGTGGCCCTAAATACTGTGTTGGCTCAGTAACCCAGTAAACGAGTATGATTGATGAATACTAAACAGGGGCACACATAAATCTGCCTGCAAACACACACACACACACACACACACGGATAGAAATGAATGGACACAGTCATATCAATGGACACACACACACACACACATGCTGTTACAGAATGACTTCACAGAAGCGCTACATGCACAACCGCTGGAAGAGAACAGGGTAGAAAAGGGGAAACCCTGCTGCACAGGGACCCTAAAATGGCCGCCTGAGCTTTATGGGTGCAAGAGCAAAGCGAGCACTGAGAACAAAATGGAGGCCTTGTTTCCTCATTGAGCTTGTCAGGAAGCTGCAGAGGCACAGGTAACAGTAGCGAATGTGGGAACTTGCTTTCTTCACAAAGTGGTGACTACGTAACACCTCTGAACCGCTGGCTGCAGTCGGCTTTGCAGGAGGCAATTAATCATTTCAACTACAACGCACATGGTGCACAGCCTCACACAAGATCAGATGCAGGGGGGAGTTTGTGGAAGTGAGGTTTGCAGTGAAAAGGAGAGCCAGAATCTGGTGTCTAGCAGTTGCACAGTGTTCAAGTTCAAAGCAAAGGTGGGAAGGGAAACTGCTGCAGGCAACGTGGACGTTTCCGCTCTGCTTACCTGGAAGTGGTTATAAGGGTTTCTGGGTTTATATTCCCATGTGTAGCTGGTTGATGGTGGCCTCTGAGGGGATCGGTGAGTGTGAGAATCATTAAGGGCACACATGTACTGTACATTCACAACTCTAGGTGGAAATCCCAATGAGAAGTTATTGATTTAACAGGGCAGCAAGGTGAGTAAGACGTGTGCATAACACTCAGATAGACGAGCATGCGTATAGACGGGAGGAAAAAAAAATCTAATCAAGCTAGTGGAGAGAAAACATGGGAGAGGACAAGAACAAAGAGGACTGTAGGAAATAGATGAAGTGGGAGGAATCTCAGATGCAGATAAATAGAGGATGAATGAATGTTGAATGGAATGAGAGAAAAAGGAGAGTAAACATGAGGAGAGTTGGGCGTACCTGACAGATAATGTTGTCATAGTACGCCAGGTTGTGAGTGTGAGCTTGGGGAGCGGGCGGAGGGGTGTCGCACAGTTTCCTTACGTTTGGCTGCGAGCCGTCGGCTGTTGTGGAAACCGAGAGGCCGTCCGTCTGCGGCTCGCTGCTCTGTGGGCGGTACTTACTGCAGGAGAGCAAACACAGAGAGACAGAGAGATCTGTGTGATAAATATTTGCAGTCTTTTTTTTCTTTCAAGCGATCTGTGCATTTGTATCTCTCCGGGTCCACAGTTTCTGCTCCGCTCTGCACAGTGTGAAACTGGGGTCATAATATGTGGCAGACACACACATCACACAGGAAAATGTATCATCGCAGTCTCAGAACGTGAATAATTCAGTGGATACTAAAGGAAATGGACAAATTCACACGGCGGCCACTTTCCCATGAAATCCTGATCAGCGTGGGAAGCTCAAACGTCTCTAAATTGAAAGTCACATAAACGTAGGGCGTCTAACACATTGTTAGCATGTCACAGCTACCTGATTAATCGCTAACTGGAAAGATTAAAGATAGTAAAACCTTAGAGGGAAACTGGGCATTAGATCAAGGTAAAACAACATTTTTCAAAATCTTAGACATCTTTCTACCTTGAACTAATGTCCAGTTAGCCTGTTAGCATCCATTAGACAACAGCCAACGTTAGCCAGTTAGTCCAGTTCTTCCAAAGTTACCTGGGGATAGTGACCGGAGAAAACAATGCCTCTTCCTTTATTGGTTGTGCAGTGGCAGATATGTTTCCTTTGTGCCTGGTGGCACAGAGTAGCATGCATGACAGTGCCAAAACGATCTGTACATGTGTGGTGGCATCTTTGTTTCACAGCCATTCCACAGTGTTGCTAACGTTAGTTAATGGGTTGTGTTGATTGGAGCCCCTCAGATTTTCACCGTCAACCTCCAGTAGCTGAGGGAAGCAGCGAAGGTTGCAGTTTGTCAGATTTCCTGCAGTTATGTGATAACCTTGAACCCAACATGATGGAGCATTTTAGCTCCACGGTGAGTGTGACATCAGAGGAAAATGACTTTGGTTTATTGGATCCACTTCAAAATCTACGCTCACAAATGTGATTGGATGGATTTTTCTCACCGTTCACTGCTTGTTCACACCTGTCTTCATCTCAGTTCAGGTGAACTCTCCCCTCTCCTCACTCTCTCTCTCTTGCTGTTCCTCTGCTCTCTCTATCATCACTTGTTAAGTCCTCCTTGAATTAGACTGTCACAGATATAGTCCCAGCTCACCAGCCTCTCTCAGCACACGTAGTCGAACTCACAATGCATATTTTTACACTCCCACCTCCCCGTCTCTCTCTCTCTCTCTCTCTCTCTCTCTCTCTCTCTCTCTCTCTCTCTCTCACACACACACACACACGCACGCACGCACACACACGCAGACACACACACACACCTGCGTTTGCGAAGGCGTTTGTTCTCATTCTTGAGGCGGTGCAGCCTCTTGGCAAAGAATACGATGATCATGAAGAGGAGGATGAACACCATGGAGGCCACACCCACCACCACGCACATCACCTGGAACTCTGTGACCGCCCAATCGCAGCGCATGCCTTTGTTCCAGATGTAGTCTTGCACATTGCACCTGGATGAAAAAGCAACACAAAGAGGCAAATATTGGCCTTCATGATCGATGTAACACATTGATGTTTTGTGGTTGAAAAAACAGCAGACATCAACACTCCTCTCTCCTGACCTGCTGTATAAAACAGCCAAGAGGTTCTTTATGTTTGTACTGCACGGCTGTTTACCACACATACACCCTCGGACAGTGAGCCAGAGCAGAGTGTAAAGTGGTACTCAGTGCTGATGACATGATGTCCCGAGGTCCGTCCAGCAAAGCAGGGATTGGGCCAGCAGCCCAGCCCTTAATAAGATCAAAGGATCAGGGCACGTGTGTATGTGTGTGTGTGTGTGTGTGTGTGTGTGTGTGTGTGTGTGTCTTTTCCATATTCCTGCCTTTGTTTGTTCAATCACATGAAGGTGTTTGAACGTGTTTTTGAAGTGAGCGTGGCATTAAGGGAGAGTGTGTGTGTGTGTGTGTGCGTGTGTGTGTGTGTGTGTGTGTGTGTTAGACCTCAGCAGGTATGGAGATGAGCAACAGTTCAACAGGACAGGACAGATGGTGTATGTGTCTGTTACTGTGTCCCTCCCTGACCTTAGTGTATTATCATTGTGTCTGTGTGTGTCAACATCGGCCAATGAGCACACAAACACACTCTGTACACCCGCCCCCAAAACTGAGCTAATCCTCTGGTGACCCTGCTGCGATCTTGACGAACTCTCGTGGCACATAAAGCCAACCTTATATGTGCCTATCTCTGTTCTCAGTACACTTGTCTGAAGTGTCCTAAATCTTCTCCTTTGTGATGGAGAGGAACATATTGCAACAAATTAAACACACACACAAACACACACACACACACACACACACACAAACACCCCTGCTGGCAGTGTACTAGTTTAACTCTAAAAAGTCAATGCCTGCTTCTAGATGCTGCTAAATGTGATGAAAAAAAGGAAGACTGTAGTCCTCCGTACAGTTTACCCATGGACAACAAACCAGCCGGTGTGGTTTGACTGTAAACAGGACTGTAGACGCTCCTCACCTGCAGAAGGCTCCCATGCCTGCCACCACAGTGCACACTCCTCCATTGAAGCAGAAATTGGGTTCAATGTCACATTGAGACACACAAACCCCTGGTCCAGAGCGCACGAAGCCCAGCCTGCAGCCGTCAGCCCCCATGGCACCACCTAAGCCGAACCCATCACCCTTCTCCAGCCCTGGCACGGGAGGCGCTGATATGGAAGGCCCGCTATCTGCTTTAGGCCTCACGTTGTCAGGAACAGCAGGTGAGCCTGCCAGGAGTGGATTCTCATCCTCCATGTCGGCCGGGGGTGAAGGGCTAGGCTCTGGTTCTGGGGTCGCATCTAATGCCGAGAGATCGTCATCGGGGGACAGGTAGTCGTAAAAGTCTGAGAGTGTCCAAGCAGTAGGGTCTCCCCCTTTTTGCTTCTGGGGTTTGGGAACTTTGGACAAATCTAGAGCGTTATCAGAGGGCACAGTATCTGGCGCAGGGCTGTGAAACTCCACGGTGATGACTTCATCAGATAAGGGGTTTCCTGGTTGGTCTGGACCCGCCCCTCCGGCAGTGAGCTCCTCCCCCACTGGTGGGTCCTCTTCTATGAAGTCAAGGTGAGCATGTTTATGAGAGTGGTGATGTTTGGTGGAAGTTAGAGGCAGTTTAGCCCCGAGCCCCGCTCCGATCAGGTGCTCCCTCTCTGCCGAGTCGTCGCTGAGCACCATCCTAGTGTTCAAGGCCTCCTTGTTGACAGACGACTGGTTGTGGTGATGATGGCGCCTGGTCAATGAATGCCTCCCTGTCAGTCAGACACAAAGATGCATTAAAAAGCAATCCAGCTGTCAAGTATACACTTCCATAAAGTTTAGTGTTGGGATGTAACAAGAGTCGGTCATGACCAGAGGCTTCCCAGAATTCAAGTTGATTGTGTTTTTTTAATCAGACCTGTGATGTGTGTCAAAGGTCCAGTTTGTAGAATTTAGGGGGATTTAGGGAAATCATTGCCAGACAAGAAATACAGTTTTCATGACTAAGTTTGAAACTTGGCAAGAAATGTTGAATTCATGTTCAACAGACTCTGGTGACATCACCAGGGTTCTTGAAGCTCCTTCAGAACCACTAAAGACATCACAGAGCTGTGTTCACAGGCTGAGTAGTACTGAATGACAGGTGAATGGACTCGATGTGTAACAAACTGAGGTATTGTCTTGTCTTTGATCTACTGATCTTGTCTAAATGTAGATGGCAATATTACAACAAAAGTCTTGCATTTTGTTTTAGATTGAGCTGGTCCCATGGTACTGACTCGGTTTGGATAAAGATTGTGGCCCAAGGACGGGGCAAGAATAATTTGGATGGTTCCCTACAGTATTCTGCAGAGATGCCTTAAGACGGTACCATGCAGACAACACTGTTACATCAACATATCATTCACAGCTGAATTTGACAAAGACAATATCATTTGAATAATAATGAATAAATGAAACCCTGCTGTGGTTCATTAAAGGGCTAAGTGATTCATTGTCAAAGAAATCAGAACAAGAGCTAAAGACTGCCGTGTAATCAGACTGTGGCATTGTGGGATTAGGTACATTGAGTGATTGACTAATGTGCTCTGTTGACCGAGACGGGTTGAGGATTAGATAAGGATTAGAGCTATAGGTTAGAGGCTGACTGGTCAGGAACTTTTTTTGCACTTGGCCATCTGCAGAGAAAGAGGATGAGAGACACAGACAGAGAAAGAACAAGAGAGAGGACAGAAGCTCCTCAAACCTATTAACATGCAGCAGTCATTACAACTCACACTGTGCAGCCAGACATTCGTCAAACCCACAGAGCGCTTTCATTCAAGTGGAGAGGACAAAGCTTCCCAAAATAGTAGCCAACAAGAGAGTTGTATCATTGAAAGCAAAATATCAAACTGTATATTTAAGGGGAACCCCAGAAAGAAAGAAAGAAAGAAAGAAAGAAAGAAGATGCTGCTGTTGCACAAAGAAGGAACAGTTTTTATGCACAGAGGTTATTTTCCCACAGTTGACAGAATTTGGAGAGCACACGTCTTCACACTTTTCCACTGGCCTGGTGCGTCTGCACGGACAGCCAACCTCCACCGAACACTTGGCTGGACGGCTGCTCTCCCACTGCCACCCTGAAATCAGCGTGTCCAATGAGATCACTGCTTTCAATGTCTGGCACTTCATTCAGAGCTAATGCTAATGCTAAAACCATCTGAACGTGCCTCAAGTCACGAAGACTAATAGTGGCTGAGAAACCATGAGATTCACCTCACACACACACACACACACACACACACACACACACACACACACACACACACACACACTGCAGTTGCCATGGTGAGATGTAAAGAGGTGCCATGTTGAAAGGAGGAGTGGAGCGAAGGAGTTGCAGTGGAAACAGAGGATCCAGTGTTCGCTCTCTCTCGCTTTGTTTCTCGATCAATCAGCCAGCCAGTCAGTCAGTGTTGATATGCCAACTCCATCTCTGGGAAAACTGAGGTGGGATGAACTCGGACGCTTCACAGTTTGTGAAAGACATAGACAGGCTCCACCAGTGTAAACTGATTACAGCTGATTTCAATTTCATTTAAAGGTTCAATCTGCCAATTTGTTCCCTGTCAAGACTTAGATGCAGCTTCCTGTTCACAGCTGGCAGCCTTACGGCGATTATGAGAGCAAAAGGGAACATGAAGAGATTACAAGAGCGAGACAGGCAGATTGAAAGCACAAGCCCCTGCTTAGCAATTTGATTTGCGTCTCTGAAATGATTTGTGCTTTTAACTGCTGATCAGCTCTTCACCTCTGGACTCACGCTGAGCACGTCACCATGGTGACACGTCCTACCTGAGACCACTGTGATTGGCTGCAGTGTGAATTATGGGAAGGCGCCCGGTACAACTAGTCCTCCTCTGTAACTATCAACAACCACTTAATACACAGAGTGTGTGTGTGTGTGTGTGTGTGTGTGTGTCAGCGAGATGCTGATGATCTGATGTATTGTGACATATCATGAGCTCTGTGGGCTTTGGGGCAGATGGAGCTCACAGTGTGAGCTCAGTGAGACACAGCCGAGCTCTGAGAGTCTGGATCTGACCCATACTGCTTGACATGGTTATCAAGGATAAGCTGTGTTTCTGTATGTTTGTGTGTGCATGGAGTCACTTATTGGCTGTTCATAGAGCTCTAGAGTAGATTAAAGCAAATTTTGAATCAAAATATTACTTGACTTGACCATCAGGCACTCTGAAGACGTGTACTACAGAAAAAGCTGATGAGTGGTGAGATCGTGAGGCCTTTTGAAGCCACCGTCTCGGTTCTGTTGAGCCGACATGTAAAAATATCATGAGAGCGTTGAGCTGATTGGACCTGACTGAGAACCAGAGGACATTTGCCATGGTAGCCCCGCCCTGACATATACCTGCTTCATCTTTATCCTCTAAATGACTCTAAAGTCTAAATGGGACCATAATCTACAAGATGAACAACATGCTGTACTGAGAAAGACTAGAAACAAGCCATTGAGCCTGTCATCACTATCAGTTTACTGATCATTCAAATGAGAAGTAGGGTCATTTTCTCATAAGCTTACATAGAATAGGACTTCCCTTTGAAACCAGTGGAGCGGTTCCTGCTTAGCTCTCCAGAGGAACGTTTAAGGAGCGTGGTGTGTTCCACTGTGAGGTTCCTGTGTGTGTTGTCTGTTGTTAGAGGGATGATCTCACTCTCTTCCTGTTCTCCTGTGAGAGACAGTGAACTGAAGATCTATACATCAGTCAACACATATCGAACACCACGTCACACGAGTGTGAGAGACGTGACACTGGCGTGTATTGACGGTCAATATGTCACAGTGTTAACGCCTGTTAAGCGTGGGGGGGGGTGGGTGGTGCACGGTGACAGCAGCGCGTGCCCACGTCAACCCCGGCGACCCTCTGCGTGCACGAGCCACCCTGTTGCTGGGCAGCGGCGGTGCAGCCTCCTGCACATCCTGCACGATGTACATCTCTCAGCTGGTGGCCGACAGACCGACAGACAGGCAGGCAGACAGAGACATGTCTCCACACCGCTGGTCTCTAGGGACGGTCTGTGAGCGAGAGGCCGGAGGGGGGAGCGGTGCTGCGGGCCCGGTTGTTTCGGGCTTCCTGGGCACGTCTGGAGGAATTCGCTCCCCTACGCGCAGTGAATGGGCCTCCTGTAGCCGGGCCACGGTGCACCTAATCCCGCCCTTCTCTGGGCCACGCACCGCCGCAGCGGGTTGCAGCTGCGGTACTGGACTGTGTAATATCTGTGATCATCCACAGGCCCGTCTCTCGGTCCGGTACCAGAGCTCAGAACATTCATCAAGTCAGCCACGTCTGCAGCTATTGAACAGTTCCAGAAGGGAGAGGATGAGACCGATGGGTCCAAGAGTGATCAGTGATCAATACAGACACACAGCATGTCAGATCAGACCACTGGGCTCACCAGTACAGCCCGATCGATCGATCGATCGATCGATTGATTGATTGATTGACAGAGTACTTCGTGAAATGCTGTATTTAAAATGAGCCCGGTGACATATAACATATATTACTACCATGTTTAAAGCACGCAGCGCTCAGCAGGTGTTTCAGATTGTGTCCACGTTTTAAACGTCGCACATCTGTATTTGTCATTTTCCGTTTCATGTCAACGCAGGTGTGATTTTTATTCACGCACATGCACACTGACACACGCACACAGGGTGGGACTCTGGTGGACTCACCGTGAGCAGACAGGGGCGTGATGACCATGGAGATGGTCAGCAGCACCTGCCAGGTCCCCAAACGACTGTCACCGCGCGCCATACCGCAGACGGTCCTCTGGCTCTCTGGTGCAGACTGTGATCCCGCTCCTCGTCGTGCCGGTTCCGTCTGATCGTGGTGCTGATCGATAATCCTGATAAACTGATCCTCCAAAGTTCAGATGTTGCGTGATGGCTCCATGTCGCCGTTACCTCCCAACGCTTCGCTCTCTCTCACACGACAGTCAGTGTGTGTGTGTGAACCGTTTAGCGGCTCGTGTTCGGTTCCATTGTACCGAGCGGGTGCCCTCTCCTCCACACCTTTAGCGCGCGCGCTTTGGGGTCCAGCAGGAGCACCGCGAGGAGCTGTAGTAGTAATGCGCGTGACCGGCGGAAGGTCTGCAGACGAGATTTTAATGAGCCGGGTTGAGCTGCTGCCTGCCGTCCGTTAAGCCTTCGCTTTGGCTACATACACGCTGAGCGGCAAAGCAAAGCACGGCTACGTCGCGCGCGCACTGTGCGCTAGGGTGTGAGTGTGCCAGCACACACACATACACACACACACACACGCTCTGTCAGTGTCCAGTCTGCTGCAGCTGATGCAGAATGAGGATTTGAACAGCGTCTGTCGTCACTGACAGTCAATATGCTCCATGTCACACCACAGCCTCACCCCCAGCAGCCCCCCCACGCACACACACCCAGCAGCCCCCCCCCCCACACACACACAGCAGCCCCCCCCCACACACACACACACCCAGCAGCCCCCCACACAAACACACACACAGCAGCCCCCCCCCCCACACACACACACCCAGCAGCCCCCCCCCACACACACACACCCAGCAGCCCCCCCACACACACCCAGCAGCCCCCCCCACACACCCCCAGCAGCCCCCCCCCCCCACACACACACACCCAGCAGCCCCCCACACACACACACACACCCAGCAGCCCCCCCCCCCCCCACACACATACACACACCACCAGGGATAAGATGTGTGTGCATGTGTGTGTGCACGGTGGATTATCCTCTTACTGTCATAATGTATTGTGATATAGGCTCCAGACAATGGCAATCTGCTGCTGCATCACCCCTCTCCCAACACACACACACGCACACACACACTCTGCTGTGACACTGATCCATTTTCCTGTTCTCACCTTCACAAACTGCTAACAAACTGGCCCTGACTCCCCACTCTCCTCCTAAATGGAATTATGTCAAATACATCATGAAATAATTAAGACCAAATGCTCTGTTACTGGTGAAAAAAGAAGAAGAAATGCAGTTTCACTCATTACTCATTGAATTGAGAATAAATTGATCTGTTCCCCCGCTGTGTGTGGCGTCCTGCTGTTCCCATCAATTATCCTCCAACAGATCCCACCACATTTAAACTGAGGGCTGACATCAAATCCTCATTTCAACCAGGGAGAGCAGGAGGGAGAGAGAGAGAGGGTGTGTGTGTGTGTGTGTGTGTGTGTGTGTGTGCGTGCGTGCGTGCGTGTGTGTGTGATGGGATTCAGAGGATGGACTGACATGGCTGACTGGGGGGAGAGGGAGCTGGAGAGTGGTGGAGATGCAGAAACAGAAAAATGTTCACTGATGCACTGCCAAACAGAGCAGAACAAAACTGTCCCAACACACACACACACACACACACACACACACACACACACACACACACACACACACACACACTCACACATCTGCCATTATAAAAACCAACAACACAGCTTCCTGTCTTTACACTCTCTTCCTATAATGATTGAATTAGTTCCAGCATTTGGATTTGTAGGTTGGTTTTCTGACTGTATGGGGACGAAAGCGACGTGTTTCTGTTTTAGTGCAGGATGAACAGATGGATCCTACTGAGAACCCTAATGGAAGAATAGCACACCTTGGTGGATGCCAAGCTCTGTGTGTGCACGAGTTTGTGCACGTTGTGCCCAGGCCACGTCGGTTTTTCCATCCTGTTCCTGAGTGGAACAGCGAGCGGTGGACAGGATGTCCAAGTTCTCTCCAGTGCGTTCCCCGTGTGTGTCAGAGTGTGTTGATCCAATGTTGCAGCACCCAGGGCGGAGAAGTCGCTGCTGAACTATATCTGCCTCCGTCCACAAGGCCATGCACATGTCTAACATAGCCTGATACCCACTGTAGGCTGTCATCTCCTCAGTATGCAGGACTCTCAGATTCTGACTTTCTCTTTCGGACCTCAAATGAGGCACCTAATCTGAAAAGGACACAGCAAAAAGTGTGGTATCACATCTCAGCAACCCTCTGATGACCGTCGCTGTCTCCTGTTTGCACATGTCTGTTTTTAATCTGTTCAGTTTGCAGAAATGTGCTTATGTGCATATTTCAAATGTTTTGCATACTAGAAGCTATTAGCTGCTGCAACATGTCCCCAACTCACATCCAGCTGCGAAAGATAAACAACAAATTAAGTGACTATATTTCAAATGAAGGTAAAGACATTAAGAGGAAAGCAGAAACAGCAGCTAAAGAGAGGATGATAGTGTCACTGCACTGTGAAGCCGGCTGAAGACGGTGGTTGAACTCCTGAAGTCTCTCTCTCATTTTGCTACAACTACTCCTCAGTTTAGATCCTAAGATCCTCCATGTTTGCTTATCCTACCCACGTCACTCAGTTTCAGAATCAGGATTGGCTCCATTGGCCGTGTGATTCAAGCTTCTTTTTCAACTTTGACAAAGATGACTCTTATTTTATTTCAAGAACTATTTGATTCCTCCTGTACTTAATGATGGTTTTTATGAGACAACTGAACGCCACCTGTTAGGTGGAGGGTCACACATGGAAAAGGAGTGTTGAGTAGAAATGATTCGGTTCATTTCAGCTTCTTTACTTTTTATTGTTGCATATAAAAAATTAAGTAAGAGTAAAGTTCCCACACATAAAACTCACCACCCAGGTGCAGACACTTTACTGCTGGCTGCATATTAAACATTTTGAACACAGGTTAGAAAAAAAAGCCCCGGGTGAATCTGGAAGTCGGTGCTGAAGAAACACTCACGCAGCTGTTGTGGTTTGTGGTTTTCAGTTCAACAGAAAATTATTGGCAATGATTATATGAATGTGACTTGTTATTTTATATGCTGTCAATAAAATTACAGTCAACTTGACATCTGAACTGCAGTGGAGGCAGATTGAACGATAAGCTTTGGTTTACCTGTTGAACTTTCTTTTTTACATTGTTGCTTTTTGCCTAAAACAGAAAACAAAGTAATCCAAGTTAAGAATATTCACTGTTTTTTATTGGATAGAACACCATTTAGGAAGTTTATACTGAACCCTAGTGTAGGAATGATTTGTTCTGTCTCAGTGTCTTCATGCTGAATGAGTCTCAAGTCTCCAAAACTTTAACTGAAGCTTAACTGGCGCTGCCCGTGAGCGGCGGCGGATTCTCTATAAGAATCTCCACAACGCACTCGAAGAACTCCAGAGAACCAAGATCTTCGACACTTCGTTTTCCTTTGTCACTAATAAATCCTTAAATGCATCTCATTGACGGTGTGGTCCTTGCTAGTGAAACACATTTTCTGCTTTACACACAGTTTGTATTTCAAAATGTCACTTTTGAAATGCACTGAACAAGGTTCTCTAGACACAACAATGTGACATAAAGTCTCATGTTTGCCATTTCAAAACACCATCAGTCAAAATGACACTACAGGAGCTCATTGGCCAAAACAGGTGTTACTGTAATAGTTACCACTTCAGTCAGGAAGTCAGCACTAACAGACCACAGGTGAGCACCTTTCTTTTTTTACAACAACAGTGGAAGATGTTGCAGAGAGGTGAAGAGGAAGAGGGAGGATGAGAATGAGAGGGAGAGGAAGAGTGAGAGGTGAAGAGGAAGAGGGAGGATGAGAATGAGAGGGAGAGGAAGAGTGAGAGGTGAAGAGGAAGAGGGAGGATGAGAATGAGAGGGAGAGGAAGAGTGAGAGGTGAAGAGGAAGAGGGAGGATGACAATGAGAGGGAGAGGAAGAGTGAGAGGTGGAGCTGGTAGAGGAGTTCATGGCCAAAGAACTTTCAGATGAAATCAGAGCGACCTGAGTTGATGATGTCATCAACCATGGCTCGCATTGTCGCATTTTTTTTTTCTGCAATTTTATTTTTCAGTTTACGGTTCTGTGAGCACATTTTTGTTCACTCCAATGTAAATATATCTGCTGTGCATATGTTTCACTGACTTGTTTGGTGAAAAATAAAATGATAAATGTTTCAGCCGTGTGTGTGTGTATCTGAAAATATTTCTTTGCATGTGAACAATTTGAAGAATTCTCTACAGTCTGAACAATTTTAGTATTATGGCAAAGCATACTGAAGATGAGAGTGCTTTTCATTACGCCCAACAGTGTGTAGCTGGTTAGCCACACATCTGGTAATATGAATGAAGTGTGTGCCATTTGATTTTGATAATGCTACATGTTGTTTTGGTTGTAGTGCTTCATTTTGCAGGATATATGAGGTGTTTTGCACTTTGTGTGTGTGTTTTGTGAATTGTGTGAAGTATTTTGATAAAGCTGCTCCCTCTGCTGGGGAACCTTCTTCTCTGCCTGTTCCTGCTGCTCCAGGTGGAACGTCTCTCTTGATGATTCTCTTCTGTTGCGTCCGTATGAGAACAAGACAACAAACAGGTCAGAAACTGTCTGTCAGGGGATTTTGGGGGGTTATTTCACGTGTAATAAATGTACACTCGCACAAAGGACAACAACATGACAGAACGACAGGATGGAAACTGGCTGGTGATTTTAATCAAACTGACCTCAGAACCGTTTTACGTAAACAAGCATACAAAAGAAATTAACCTCATGATCACTGCACATCTCCAGCCGCGTAAACTTGCAAGACAAAAAAAAGATTAAAGTATTAAAGTATTAAAGTAATCAACTGCAGATGTTTCATGGTGACGCCAATAATTCAAAAAGTTTACCCTGTTTTAAATGTTAAAATTTCTGTTCTGGAAATCTACAGAGCCTATAGAATGTATTCCCCTTATATTTCCCCTTTTATTGCTTTTATAAATCGAATCATGGTCAATATCCAAAAAGTGTAGAACATCTATAGCTATATATAGATATAGCATATGAAATATAAAAACAACAAAAACTATTTGAAGTCCTAGATGTCAGTGACATGTACAAGTTTTTGTATCCGTCCCCTGACTGATACTTTCAGTAACCTTCTCACAGAGTTGCTTGCAGTGTTCTTGTATCTTCATGGTGTAATTGCAGCTAGTAGTGCTGATTAACAGTGACCGGACCTCCACACACAGGTGTGTTCATACCACAGTCACCTGAGACACATTCACTGCACTCAGGTGATCTCCATTTCACTAACTGTGAGACTGCTATCACCAGAGGACCTGAGCTCTGTTGAATTAAGTCAGTCACTTTAAAGGGGGTGAATAGTTATGTGATCACTTATTTTGCATTATATGTTTTTAATTAATTGTCATTACCTTGGAGAAATCTGTTTTCACTTTGACAGTCACATACATTATTTTTTGTTGTTGAATGTTGGAGGTCGAAATATTTCCAACTGTGGAAATGTACCTGACGCCACACCTCAAGTCAGAGCCTTGTTCTGTGTCTCCATGATGGACCTCCATTCCTTCATGTCAGGACAGTAAATCAGTCCTGTGAGCAGGACTCAGTCTCCTCTGGCTCAGTGTGCTGCTCAACGTGGTTTTTAATAACAAGGTTTTATAATTTCCTCTTTACTGCTGTGCTCACACACAAACACCACATCCCCGATGGTGGACTGATGCCGACATGCATATTTGTGAAATGTATTTCATGGCTTACATGATCCGACTCTGTCTCTCGTGTACCAGTGTGACAGTTTATCTGATGTTCAGTTTAACTGGTGAGGGTCCCAGATGTGCTGCAGGTGTGTGTGTGTGTGTGTGTGTGTGTGTGTGTGTGTGTGTCGGGGGGGGGGAGGGGTGCTCCTCGGTCACGTCCGGTCCGCTGACCATTATAAACATTCCGATCACCTGCTCATCGATCCAAGTCATGTATATGTGTATTCATTTTGACGTGGCTTCAACACTACTGTTACACACAGAGACGCCTGAAACTGTTCAACTGTCACACCGCAAACTTTGTCCATGTGTTGTTGACACCGTGAGTGATGCTGCTCAACATTCCTGCTGATGCAGCATAAACACACTGAAGTCAGGAAGTGGACCATCAGAGTAGCACTTGAACGCAGCATTAGGCTCCAGCACAAGTAGATGCTGACGTGGAGGGTTATTATTATTTACAGAGGTGAACATAAATGTCATTGCACAAATAAAATGTAATATTGTCATGTTGCACAGAGCTGAACTGTTTGTCATTCCTCTGTAGGGAAAGCATGAGTGCCGGGAGCTTTTCAGTGCAGGGAGTGACTATATCCATGTGTTCTCTGCTGATCATCGGGATATTTGCGGTGGTGATACTGGTGGCAATAATAGCAGGAATGGTCAGGTCCGGCTCGAGGCATAAGCGAACTAAGCAGCTGCTGTATACTTCACTGTTGGCTGCATGCTAAACATGACTGATGTGACAGTACTGATCAGTTAGAGCCTCAATACCAGTTTTCTCTTCCACTGTTTCAGCTGCACACAGCGAGTACAGACGCCAACTGTTTCAGCAAAGTGTCACTGCTACACCTGGCAGACAAAGACATTGTTTTCCATAGCCTGCTATCTATCTATCTATCTATCTATCTATCTATCTATCTATCTATCTATCTATCTATCTATCTATCTATCTATCTATCTATCTATCTCTATCCATATATGTATAGATAGATATAGATATAGATATAGATAAACTCAACTTGAATTAATGAATTACTCGGTCAGGGATGATTTTTGGGCTGACCAGCTCAAAAGAAGCAGGTGACCTGACTGACCCTAACAAAGAAAATGTTCATTTACCTACACTGTGAAAATCTATAAATCGATATTTTAACTAGCATGTGTGACCAAACCGAAGCAATGCAACAATAAAAGAAATGTAAAACCTTTCTAAATGAAAAATGCATGATTTAATTAAAAACAGAATGAATGAGCGTGGATTGAACCTGGTGTGCTTGATGAATGGGAACGTATTCCAGTGACAAGGAGGACACAGTTGTCATTGTAATGTTGTGCAGGTGTGAGCACTTGGAAATGTCCCGTGTAGATTCACCTTTAACTGAACGCAGAGTGAACACAAATACTCACGTTGGACAACAACAGAAGATCATTTAGTTTCATGTAAAACAACTTTAATGAGTTGCGTTCTCAACTCTTACATCAGAGCACAAATATTTCACAGATATAAGACGGACTAAGCCGCTGACCAAATACACAACGACTGTGTATATGTGCTTGTGAGACTTTCAGTCTATTAACATGTGTCGACTCAAGTTATACAGACTTCAGGTTCTTCATAGTTGTTCCTGAACATTGATGCCAGTGTTACATGTTTACGTGTGTGTGCTGGTTGAAGGAGGCCCGGTGTGGGAACGTGTCTGGTTTCCTGGTCACTTCAGCTGTGACCGGACGCCAGAGGACCCGGCTGCGCTGGTGCTACTCCATCAGGCTGCGAGGACGGATCTGAGAAAGTTCCAGACACAGACCATGTAAACACACCACAGAATCATACTCGATATAGCACAAAAACTGCGTTTTGTGAAAACTCACACATTCCATTGGGAGCTCCAGGGTGTCGAGGTGCCATCGGCTGAGCGTTTCCTCCCGCAGGCATCATCCGATTGGGCATGGCCTGACCTGAAGGAGGAGGCGGGGCTCAAACTTCAGATGGAAATGATTTAAAGGCTAAAATGAAAATTCAGTCATTATCCTTTCCCCCCCCCCCGATGCTAATGAAGGGTCCAGAAAACAGTTCTGGAGTTTCACAACACAACAGTGTTGCAACATTCTTCTAAATAACTGAAGTAGATGACGAAAAATAAAAACAATCATAGTCAAAGTCTCCAGAGAACCAAAACACATCATTTTCACCCTTTTCCAAGCCAGAATGTAGCTGCCAAGCTAAAAACATTGGCGCACTCCCCACCTGAAGTGGGTTCACAAGCTGGATGCACGTCAAGAAGGTAAATAACATCTTTTCAGATCAACTTGAGGCTTCTGGAGACTTGGATGATGATGGATGAGCTGTATGGAGCTATTTTACAAGTTTTTTTGTAACATTTTAAAACAAGTCCCCATCTGCTCCAGTTGTTTAGGAGAAGGCAGCAACTCTGTTTCACTGTGAAGCTTCAGAAATGTTTTGTGGACCACAAAACTTCGACTGACTTTTCATCAGCATCAGGAGTGAAGAGATACTGGCTGAGTTCTTCTTCTCCAGGATCATTTAAGAGCTGATCGACAGCTGAAGCATTTTACTGTTTGAATCAGTGCTTTTTTGTGCCCGTAGAGATTTGTGTCTCTCTCATTGCTTAGGGGGTGTTTGAGCTCTAGTGTGTGTGCATGTGTGGTCAGACCTGTATGCTGCACTGTGTATCCCGGCTGGCCCTGCTGCTCCCTCTGCTGGCGAACCTTCATCTCTGCCTGTTTCAGCTGCTCTGTGTGGAACGTCTGTCTCTCTGACAGGAGCTGCTGCCGCTGCTGCTCTAGCTGCAGCACGCACGCACACACACACGCACACACACACACACACACACACACACACACACACCTGTTACTGATGCTGGTCGGCAGACGGAGGGTTTAAATGGGTTACAGCAGATGTTGTGTTCACTCACAGCCTCTTTCTCGCGGTCCATGATGGTCTCCAGCTCCTCAAAGTGCCTCAGCTTGATCTCCAGCTTCTTCATCTGGGTCTCCACCAGCAGAGCCACCAGGGACTTGATCTTCCTCTCTTCAACTGCTGCCAAGTGCTGCAAAAACATGAAGAAAGTTAGTAGAATGAGCGAGGAACTGAGTGGTGAGGGCACGTGACAGTTAAGAATGGAAATAAAAAAGGTAGTGAAGAAATCAAAGAAGGAAACAGTGAAGAAGAGACAAAGATAGGAGGTGAGCATAAATAAAAATAAATTCAAACTGGGCTAGAAGTAGCACACACACATTGGCCATGTGGGCAGGAACACTTCTTTGCCACACAGAAGACAAAGAGACACAGGACGAGCAGTGGAAGGACGGCTTTACCTTGGCCTTCGTGGCAGCCGAGGTCAGAGCAGCTGCTGCCGCTGTGGCAACGCTGCCCTCCACCAGGTCCTGCTCCATCACTCTCCCATCATCCCCGTCTCCCTCCCGCTGCCCCACCATCTCGTCATCATCACCCCTTCCTGCATCAGAGAGAAGAGCTCTTAAATATGGATAGACATGTAGTAAATGTGTACGAAGACATTATCTGTGCATGTTTACATACTGTCTCTCTCCTCTGCAAGGACATTTTCAGCATTTTCCCTTTTGACTCCCTCTGCTTTGGCCCCACTGGGTTCCACCTTGAGCCCATCCACTCTTAAAGGGACCTGAAACAGACACATGCATGCTCAAAGTTAGGCCCAAAAATCTCCAGCAGCTAAACTCAAACTCTCTTTAAGCTCTTGCTGCAGTTTCACCTGGTGGGAGGTGGAGTTGGCCTCAATTTTTTCAGCATCCATCGATTCTGAAAATCCGAGGACAGAAGAAGAGGTGGACTGTAGACAGTAGAAAGCAAAAGAGTAATTGTGTGTGATTACTTGAAGATTTATAATCTTACCCGTTTTGTCAGGCTGGTTGGACATCTCAGAAATCTTATCCAAGGACTCCTCCTGTACTCGGGAAAACTCCTCTAGATGAGAAAAATCGTGAGAATCATTACACACAAGCAGAACATTCAGAGGACACTCTCACAATGACATGACCTGGGCTCCACTACATCAACTCTACTGCCTCCATCCTCTCACCCAGTGCTGCCTTAGCTGCTGACGACGCCACCCGCGGGTCCACCACAGATGCAAGGAAGGCCACAGTGCTCATGACAGGGTTTTCTGATTGGCTGAAAGGCACGGGCTGGTACGCCAGTGGGCCGAGGGAGGCAGAGGAGTCTTCCAGGTAGGGGTCTTCTATCGGCAGGCGAAGGAAGTGGAGGATGCACTCATCTTGCGTTCTGGAGCCAACGTGCTCGGACACCTTGTTCCAGTCATCTCTGTAGACCTCCAAGGCCTGAGAGACACAAAGAGGATGGACAGAAAAGGCAAGGCGGAGGATGAGTTGAAACACTCAGGGCTTATGCGGGCGGCTGTGTCTCAAATTGCTCCTGATGAGCAGTTGGCACCTTGCATGGCGGCCTCCGCCATCAGTGTGTGTGGGTGAGTGTGTATTGTGCATGTATTGTACATGTATTGTAAAGCGCTTTCAGCTGTCAGTAGACTGGAAAAGCGCTATTAAAATGCAAGACCATTTACCAATGCCATTATGTAAAAGATTGATAACAAGGTATTTGGTCAGAAATATAGTGATATTAGATTTTGTAACCCAGTTCTACATGTTTAAAATGCTCTTGTAAAATGTTGAGATCTAAATATTGTAAAGCTTTAACCTAAAAATACTGCAGTGTGATAACAAAAAGCATGAGTGAATGTCTCACCTCTAATAGCAAGAGTGTCTCCTGCTCCGTCCATTCTCTTCCCGCGCTCGCTCCTTTAGTCTGAGAACAGAGCCGTGACAATCACTTTAGAATAATTCAAATTACTTCATAAACGATTACAGAATTGTTTTTAAATGAGAGACTATTAAAACATATGTCAGCAAATAAACAAATAAAAAAGAAAAACAACTACTGGGAAAAAGCTGTAATTTCAATATATTTAGGGTTCCTCCAACACCAATACCAGCACCAGTACCAGTACATGATTCCATGCACCAATTCGATACCACACAATGTATTTATTAGAAATGGGACCTTGCAATTCCCAGTGGCGTACCATATACTCTATATTTATATGTGCTGTATGTATCAGAATCTGTATAATCTGTACATTTCTTGTATGATTGCATTGTTTCAGTGTGAGACCTTAGGATGTTTCTTGGCGTAGATGTCGGTGCGGAGGCCAAAGTTCTGGCAGTCTGACGGCTTCTCTTTGTTCTTTTCAGGGAAATACAACATGTGCTGCGAGGCCGACACCTGCGAGAGTGAGAGCGAGCGGCAGGGTTTAACAGGAGGCATCTCAGGTGTTTTTCAACACGTGTGTAGAGCTGTCTGTTTTTACCTGCAGGGGTTTGTGCTGTAAGGGGGCCAGCCCGGTCGGTGTGTCAGCCAGTACGTTGAAATGAGGGGTGGGTGGGGGTCCCATAGGGAGGGGTCTGCTCTCTGCATCCACCTGGTAGTTAATCAGACCCCACTGCTCCAAAAAGGCATGAACCCTGGACACAAAGAGGATTTTTATCTTTCCTTTTATTGTACCATGCTGCGGCTGCACAGAAGCAAACATGCGCACACACTTACTCATACCTCATGACAGCACAGACGTCTCCGGTCAGGTTGCGCCTACAGGACGTTGAACTGAGGTACTCCTGGGGGTTGAGCCGGTACGTGTCGATCATGAAGTTACGATACGCCAGGTAGCTGCAGAGAACAGGACAGATTCTGTTTTAGTGGCAATGATCTGACAAGCCCTGAGCAGTAAACACTGAATGTCTGCTGTGCTCACATTTCTGGAGATTTGGACTTGTTCTTTCCATTGAAGAATTCAGGCAATGCACGCTTCTCTATGGAGTGAGTGCTGGAATACATGGACAGAAAAATGTTTAGATGTTTGGAATAATAGTCGATGTCACAATAACAGTTCACATGTGCAGGTATTTATCTACCTGTTGTAATTGAACCACGACGTGTAGCTTGGTATGATGATATGGTGGGTTTGTTCTGTGATGTGGTCCTCTCCCTCTGACAGGCGAGGCAGCTCTGCTCTCCCCTCCTCGTCTTCCTGGACACACACACACATACACACACACACACAAGAGTTTAACCATCGACACACTGATCATCCCTCCTGCAACATTCTAAGTTTGAAATATGACATCATATTTACCCTTCCTGGGAAATCATCCTCTTGTTCATCTGTGAAAAAAAGTGAAAGAAGATGGAAACATATTTCATAGTCTTATGTTTTAAACAGGAAGAAATATGTACACATGCTCCACTAAACATTCACTGTGACACATGCAAACGTACCCAGGTCAGCCATGGTCCCTCCTTTGACAGGAGTGTTCTCACTGTCCTTCTTCAAGTTGACTACATGAGATGGAGACACATTAAAAATGGTTAAGAGAAGAAATGCTGCTTTAACCAAATGCTTTCATCATCGCTGTTATCTTCAGGGTATTACCAATCTTGGGTAGTATAACCTCCTCCATGTTAGGAACAGGGGTGGGGTCTTCCATGTCTTTGGTCAAGTCTTCTTCTGGCTCTTCTTCCTGTTGCCCACGCCTTCTCCTGTGCACACATACAAAACAATTATACTGAGCCCAGTGATGGGCGAGTTACTTCTAAAATGTCATATCTACTAGTAACCTTTTGTACTATATTAGTCTGTGCAGCGTAATTCTTCACACTACTTAAAATAACAATGGAAGAGGGTGAATCTTTTGCTACTATAGAATCAGATTAACCTCTTCTGGTTTGACTATAAAACCTTTATTTTTAATTCAAAAAGTATCATTTATCATCATTTTCCCTCTGATTGAAAAAGAGGCCTCTCGCAGCGAACAGCACACTCTACGGTCTGACTACAGCCGACTGGCCTTCCAAACTGGAAGCTTGCAGAAGTCCAGGCGCTGCATGGACACTTGCTGAGTCCTGATTTGGGGTGGTAACATGTTACTGGACTAAGTAACTGTAATAATGTTACAGTATTATTACAAATCTTAATAGACATGTTCTGTTACTCTGTTATCACTTAAAAGTAATATATTACTGTGTGTAGCTGAGACTGCACACTGAGTGTCTTGTCCTGTTCATTTAGAAGTGTTGTTTCTTACCCCTTCTTTCCTTTCTTTCTGCCTTCAGAGGGAGGAGAGGGCGAGCGTCTTCTCTTTTTGGACGGGGTAGATTTGGAATCCTGCAACAGAGGGTAGAGGTGGTGAACAACTAAGAAGAACTAAAAAGCAAAACATTAAGCATCATTAACAGGAATATCAGAAATCAAGAATCTAGTGGCTCAGTTTCCTTCATTTCCCACCAGTAAGATCTGAGTGTCAATAACTGAGAACAGCATTTCCTTCACAAACCTTCCAGACCGTCTACAGCTTCACACCAACCTGTTCGTCTCGAAGGTGAATGCGCCTACGGAGAATGATTGGTACATTCCTCTCATCCACACAATAGTCTTCCTCGTTCATCCACTCGTTGAAAACATCTGTGTCCAGAACCCAGCCAGCATGGACCTGGAGCGCACACACACACACACACACACACACACACACACACACACACACACACACACACACACACAATCTGTGTTGCTTTGGTGCACGCTGGTGCATCTCATCAAGTGTCCAAAATGAACACACAAGAAACCATATACAAGGGAAAGGCTGATTTATTTGTCATTTTGTGTTTGTTTCTTTATTTCTATCATATGTGTTGCTTACTTTTTTGTCTATTCGTTTTGCTGTTTTTGTGGTATGATGTTTTAATTTGTTGTTTATATGACACATTACAGACTACAAAGATCTCCTGATGTGTGAGGATGAGGCTTTAAAATTTAAAATCAATGAGAAAGCATAAATCATCAACATTCCTTGGTCATGTAATGATTCCTCACTGAATCAAACCTTGAGTCAGGAATTAAAATTCGTCTTGCTGATGGTCTTGCTTACTTGTGTGTGACAGTTAGAAGCATCAGTATTAAATCAAGACTGTTTCATAAAAAGTCATTGTGGTGTGTTTTAGTACATTGTACATTGAATGTTGTAACATTCAGCCTTTGTGATAATTCACTAACCCGCCACGGCTTTTCTGATTGTGGAGGCTCTTCAACCTCTCCTTCAACGTCACTTGAGGAAAGCCAACTGTCATAGCTGTTGAAAAGTGACAAGAAACACAGTAAGAGGATATTCTGTTTGTGTATGAGCATCTGTGTGTGTGTGTGTGTGTGTGTGCGTGTGTCTGTGCATTACCTGTCCGGGTGCATGCCCCAGTGTACCAACACATGTTTGTCTTTCCGCATGACAGGACGCATCCACTCATCTGAAAATACATGTTTATGAAACAAATGCATCAAGTTAAATACATGCTAAGCATTTAAAAAATGTTTAAAAGCACACAGGTTCATGCACAAACTTTTTCTGACCTTCCTCTGAAGAAGCAAGTGAGGGGTAGATGTGGTGGGTGGCGAGGGTTCGGTCCTCTGTCAGATTACCCTTTGGAGAAACAAATTGTGAGCCAGCAGCACTTAACTGAATGTTTCCACCTCTCTTTAATCAGCCAACACGTCTCAGTATACTTTGTCTCCTTCCTCCATGCAACCTTCTGTCAGTCAGTGCTCTCTGTGGCGTGTTACCTGGTGTTTGGTGATAATCGCAGTAAGTCTGCTAGCCAGTTCCTGATCCAGCACAGGGTCCAGATATACCACAGGCTGTGACATGCAGTTGTTCTTGACACATAAAAACAGAGGCAAGGTCATTTGTTGTGTATCCTTGTTAGGGTTAAGTGAGTGTGTACTTATATGTGTGTATATGTCACCTGGATGAGTGCTCTTTCAACAGCACCAAACATCTCTACGTTCCTTTCAGTTCTGGATGGGTTCTGCAGGTCAAACCTCCGCCTGTAAAAGGGGGAAGAGAAGAGAGAGGAGAGATATGAAGGACACTGCTGTGCAAAAACAAGGTAAGGCATGAGAGGCCTGAAACTCACCAGCCTTGCTCAGCCTTGAACTTGTAGGCAGTTCCAAGAATGTGGCAAAGTCCTCCGCCTGGCTGCAGGTCCAGAAAGCATTTTGACTGCGGAGAAAATGTGAAATCAGCATTTTGTTTTGCATGTTTGAACCCATCTGTGACCTTTTCCCTGTCAAACTGGGAGCACGAGTGAAAGAAGCTTTGTGAATTACTGTGTTTTTCGAATTACATGTCAGAAATGAGTGACTGCTGTGTTGTATTTATATCATAATGAACTAAAGGTACTTATCAAATTACCTGTGGTTTTTTTTTCTGTCACTTCAAACAATTATACATAATCTTAACCCCAATTACACTACAAGAAGCCCAAATCAACATGAATGAGAACAGTGGAGGTGTGGGAGAGAGAGAGAGCCTCACAGGCAGCTTGGTGAGAGCAGGACTGGAGGCTTGTCTGCCAAAAGCATCCTCCTGGAACTGGAGCAGCTGCACGGTCACTGCGGACAGCGCCTGACACGATGGAGCATCCACAAGCACGTACTGACGGGCAGAGACACACAGTTTGAAATGATTATGAGAGCAACATTTCGTTATGGTTTTATTGACAGTCTAGACAACTTATCTATTGTATTTGGTCTGATTAACCTCTAGGACCGGGCAGTATTACAGCATCATCTTTGCTTGTTTCATTGTTCAGTTTAATAGATCCGGCGCTTTTTAACTTCATCACACACATCTTGCTAGCCAGTGTAAACGTAAAGTTATCCAGCATGAGACGTTTGTTTACAGTCTGAGCCACCGGACTTGCTAGCAGGGGGCGGCTAGCTTGTTAGCTAGCTCCCAGCCAGCTAACTACCTTTTTGTAGTGCTTCCCGATCCACTGTCGCACCACCTCCAGCTGGGCTCCTGTGCTCTCCCAGAACCTGGCGGACGGAGTGCTGTCTTTTTTCCGATGAGCGGGTGTTCCGGAGCTAGCTTGGCTTGTACCAGGAACCCCAGGGTTTGTTCCTCCGGACATTGTGGCCATAATAAAACCAGATTAATCTCAAACGGGAGAACAAAACTGGCTAGCGCGCTCGCTAGCCTGTGTTCTCGCGGAGTCTCGCGAGACGCAGCGAGATTTTCGCACTGGGGCATAAGAATTTTCAATGTAATGTTTGACTTTATTATTTTTACGACTTTTTAAAGTTACTTGTGATTTAAAAAAAAAAAATCAATATTAAATTTAAAACTGTGCAGTCAAGTCAGTACATGCACCACACATTAAACACCTTTAATGGTATTTTTTCCAAAAAGGGACTTTTACTTTGACGTGCGCGGAAGTAAGTGTTCAGGACTTGAAAACAGAAGCGAGGGGCTGCAGAGTAACGCTGCAGAGTAACGCTGCTCATTTCCTTTAAATGCTCCAACCTGCGATGAAATAGTTTGAAACTGTAGTTAACACTCTGTCCGTTCACCTGTCCGTCGTCTGTGTGGAATGTTTCATTGCGGTGATTTCCGTTGTGTCGTTACTTTGCAAAAAAGTCACTGCGAGGAAAAACCCTCTCATGATCAGCTGACTGTCTGAGCAGCAACCCCCGTGTTCCTCCGTGTGTCCCCAGGCCCGGAGGTCTCATGGGTGTCCAGGGTCTGACCACCTATGTGGAGGGGAACAGACGCTTCCTGCAGGACGTCAGGTTCAGGGACAGTCGCCTGGTCATCGATGGCTGCAGTCTGTATTTCCGCCTGTACTTTAACCATGGCTTGGACCAGCAGCATGGAGGGGACTATGATGCCTTCGCTTGCCTGCTCACACAGTTCCTGTCCGCGCTGGCAGCCTGTAACATCCAGCCGTATGTGGTGCTGGATGGAGGTATGATGCTTATACACCTGCCCCACCTGGATTTCTGTGAGAAGGGTGTTTGATTTCCTTCAGTCCCTTAGCTTTCATATAATTGGTTTGATTTTAATCTGTGCAAAAAATAAATCAAATAGAAATTTTAGTAAGTTTTTTCTTTTACACTTTTACCTTGAACATGAAACTACAGAATATAGTGCAGTTTGTCTTCAGTTGTAATACCCAGAAAACTTTGACTTCTGTATTTTTCCCCTTGTGATTATGAGGTGTTGACCCCAGTGACAAGAAGTTGCCAACTGTGCGTCAGCGGCTGCAGTCCAAGATAAAGGACGCAGACGCACTTTCCCACGGCCGCAATGGTTCTGTTCTCCCCATCCTCACCAGGGACGTCTTCATTCAGGTTCTCATCCAGAGAGGAATTCCGCTGGTCCAGTGTCCATTTGAGGCTGACCGTGAAATCGCCTGTTTGGCTCACCAGTGGAAGTGCCCGGTTCTGACCAATGACAGTGACTTTTACATATTTGACCTGCCAGGTGTGGGAACAGCAGGACTTTATAATTGTAGATCTTTGTAATGGATGGTTGAGATAGTGAGCTTGATTTTGCTGTTTGCTTTGTTTTGTTATTTCAGGTGGTTACCTGCCATTCAGTTTTTTCCAGTGGACCAACCTTAACGGTAAAGCTTGTCAACGCTACATCTCGGCTCGGTGCTACACCACCAACAGCCTGTGTCGCTGGTTTGGGGGCATGAACCAGGACTTGCTCCCCCTATGTGCCGTCCTGACTGGCAATGACTATGGTGCTCCGAAAGATGCTGAAACCCTCCTGGGCCTGTTAGATGTCAGTGCAATAGGGAGAGGTGGTGGCAGGGGCAAAGCCAGCGCATGCCGTATTGAGGGCCTCCTCCTCTGGTTGTCCTCTTTTTCAAGTTCGGCAGAGGCCCTGGAGGAAGTGAGCAGGCTGATGGGGGAGGGAGGTGGAGGCGGAGGTGGTAGGGGCAGGAGAGGACAGAAAGGTGGGCTGAGCTCACAGCTGTGGGCATGTATGCAGGAGTACCACATCTCCCCTCAAAGCTCGCTGGCTCGCTGGTTCTCTGGAGGTAAGGCAGCCCCTGGAGGGCGGCTCTCTGGCCTGAACGACTGTCTGTCCCTGGCTGCAGCTCAGGGACTGCTGGCCCCCTTGGTGGTGGATGCTGCCGTGATGCGCCGGGTCCTGCTCATCCCACAGGTGGAGAACAGCAAGCTAGCCAGCAGTCACTGTAGTGCCAGAGCTATACGCCAGGCCGTGTATGGGATATTACTGCAGAGAGGTCAAGATGTCCAGGCACAAGAGAACATCAGCCGGGGCATGAGAGGTGGGAGAGGGCGAGGGGGGAGGAACATCATTTTACCCTCACAGCAGGGTGTAAGTGAAGTGGCTGGTGCAGGTGCAGTGCAGGCTGAGGGCTGTAGTGCCGCCATGTGTGTAGAAGAGTACGACCGTCTGGATCTTAACTTGAAGAAAAGCCAAGTAGAGGCACATCTGCCCCGAACTCCCCTATGTCTGGACACACTCAGCCAGGTAACCATGACCATTCTTTAAGTGCAACAGTTGTGGTTTATATGATCTGGGAATTTATCGTTTTTAAAAGAAATTGTTCATGTGATGTGGTAACATTTCTCATCCAGGCTCCTGTGGCAACTCGTCTTGGTGTCCTGTTAGAAGTCTTGGGGATTAAGGAGTCCGCGCTAGCTGCTGTGCCTCTGCACCTGAGGCTGGCTGTAGCGGTGACAGGATTCTGGCTGCGAGAGATCATACCGATACCCTCAAAGCTCCATCTCCAGGCTTTGGTGCTGGGAATGGTTTACGGGGAGCTGTCCTGGAACAACCAGCCCGGAGCAACCCACAACCAACAAGGCGGTTAGTATCTTTTATAAAATGTATCGCATTGAAAAAGGCAAGCTGTACTCTGTCCTTGCCTCTGTGCATCCTCTAGTCCCATTGCTGAACTCTTTTACAGAGCACAGCGTGCGGTCAGGGCTGGATCGATTGCGTATGAGGCCGGGGGAAAGACGAGGCTTGGATATCGGAGCAGCTCACAGCTTCAGCCAGTGGCAGGCCTGCCTCTGGAGTGCACTGTCTCTCAATCAGCTGCTGCTGCTGCCAATGCCTGAACCCCAGCTGTCATGGTAAGAACAGGGACCAGACAGAAGACAGATTAAAGCAGTTTGCATTTTCCACCTATGAGAAACAGAGCTGCAGCTAATGACTTATTTTCACATCGATCGAATTCTTTGAGCGTTTACTATATAAACTGTTTACTGTCAGGAAGTAGAAAACTCAATATACAATGACACAAAACACAAATATCTGCATCCACTACCACAGATAAGTGAGAGGTTATCTTTTGTCATTTGGGTGCCTCCCACTTCCTCTGCCTCAGGTTGTTTAGTGGTACTTTGGTGCACGGCCTCCTCAGGCACCTCAAAGGGGGCCAACCAGCTGAAGCCCTCCTCGTCGGGAGTCCATTTTCCAGACAGCTCTTCTTTTCCCTGCTGGACGCTGTGAGGAACTGCAGCTCCAAATCCCATCCTCCGTCTGCAGCAGCAGGGAGGAGGAGAGGCGGAGGCCGTGGAAGGAGAGGAAGAGGTGGAGGTGGGAGAGGAGCAAGGGGCTCAAGGGGAGGAAGAGGAAGAGGCACTGAGGAGATAAACAACAGGTTTGCTCTCCTGATGAGCAAGGAAGAGCTTGATGATGATTATTAAACAGATCAAAACTTGCTAGGGGCCAAATGAGAGAGGACATTCCAGTGTTTCCTAAAACACACTCAGGGAATACTAGAGTCACTGTCAAATTTCTGCCTTTTATTGCACTATTTTAAACATTCTCAATAATATGTACCAGCCCCTCCGATCAGATCAGTTTCCCCAAAGCCTTCTCTTTCCATATTTTAGCAGATTTAAGAGCTTTTCTGAAAATAACGTCTCTGTAATCAATGCAACAGTTCTCAACATGACAGTTTGATTCAGCAACACCAACACAGACAGTGAATGTAAATGTCTTCCTGTAACATGTTGGTTGACTTCTAACGGTCTTGATGAAATTACATTTTCCTTAAGTTTTATGGCAGCTAGTGTCATTTTTAATGAGCAGCTCTTTAAGTCTTATGTCATTTTACTATTTGCCTTAATCCTCATGAATTTGGTGCATTAACTCTTCTTTGTATGCACATTAGAAAAAGAGCAGACTTACAAACAAATGTTTTTAAAATGATCATGTTGAGCTTGTTTTTATCTGTAACATGGCTGAGAATAAAACGTTTACTCTCTCATTCAGCTTCTCTCATTAAATATATACACACAAACAACATTTAACTATACATGACTGCAGTATATCTACAATCTCTAACAGCAATTAATACACAGACTATACTATTTTTTATTATCTAAACCAACAATCCTCTGTCACCCAAAGTCCCTTTATAACATACATTTGTGGATAGTGTCCCAATGGCACTTTAAAAATAAAGACCTACAGCTCTGACACAGCAAACAGTTTCTGTGACCGCTGGACATAAAAAAGCACAACAACAAAACAACAGTTTGTTTCCTCATTAGCAACTCGTTCTCAGCTGTCAGGCCACGTTTCATGAAAATCAGTTCTGCAGTTGCCCGGAGGCCTGATTCAGAGGTCAAAACGTCAAACGTCCAAACTTAATACACACTGAATCTGCCTCTTGTCCTATGAGGATGATGAGGCTGAGGCAGATGACGAGGCAGCAGATGCCGGATGTGACTGAGAGTCTATGAGGTCCATGTCTTCGTCTTCGTTGACTCCGCACGTGTCGACCACGCAGATCAGGCAGCTGGTGACGGGAAACGCTCGCACTTTGCTGCAGGTCACCCACCTAAACGCACAGAAGAAAACTGATTCAGAGGCAGCATGAAAACATTAACAAAGATCTGGACTTTCAGCAGTGGAGGTGTAATTAGATTCAGGGTTAAAAAACCAGCAAGCACAGCTGATGTGGAAATGATGGGTGGTGCCTGCTCAAGCCTGTGGGTGCTGACCAGAGGAAGAGAGAGGAAGTACTAATATAGAGTGCTGCATAATATGATGAATATGTGTTTACATTTACATTTTTTTTTAATCTTCAGCATGTAAATGTTTTCTAGTAGAAACCCGAAATAAAAACACAAAACTGTAAATGAACATGATAGGTTACACCCACCTGTCAGTATCAGTGTGGTACTCCAGGGTGTGTCCGAGCCGCCCCACACCTTGGAACCCTGCCAGCACATAGATGACATCACCGACTGCTGCACACTTCACTGTTATGCCTCGCCATGGCATCGCCGCTGCAGCACGCCACTCATTACTGGCAATGTCATAGTACTCCACTGAGTCCAGTCCACCTAGAAAATACACAAACACAAAAATGTTAAATCGTGTTACTACAGTATAGTCATTTTTCATTACTGTAGTGTTTTTTACCCATTGCCCCCTGCCCTCCAACAGCATAGATCCTGTTGTTAACCACCACCAGCCCATGGTTCTTCCTGCCCTCTCTCATCCCACACAACTCCCTCCACCTGAGGACAGAAAGATGGGAAACAGGCACATGGATTATTGTAGCAGTGCAACACAACATGATGTGTTTTACTCCTTTTGTCAGTACATAATGTGCTCCAACTAAAAATCTGCCTGCACCAGAATAATTTAATCTGGTCTGTCAAAAGCCTTTCACAAACCACTGGATATAATAAATGCAAAAGTAAAGTAAAGACATGACTTTTGATCTTTTTATCTATCTGCTTCCTGAGACGATGGGGGCAAATATGTTTCTGCACTAATACCAAAATGCATACTTGTAAATAATAGGGACATCGTCTTTGCATTTCCTACTGTGTATAAGGCAGCTGTCTTTCCACTCATATTCCCTTCATTCTACATCCAGCTACGCTGTAAACAAGCCAACACATCACCCCGTTTGTGTAGCTGTATGTTTTCACAACTCACTGTTGTGTGTTGGGGTCGTACACCTCACAGTTGTTGAGGACCCTGCCAGACAAATTGTTGCCCACCGTCCCTCCGCAGACGTAGATGAGCCCGTTTGCCTCCACCGAGCCGTGACTGCAGCGCGCCAACAGCATGCTGGTCTTCACCTGCCACGACTCTGTTCTAGTGTCGTAGCACTCGAACAGGTCAAGTGCAGAGCTGCCTGCAGACACACACATATAGAACATGATTAGGTGCTCATCTCTCCCTCATGACGGATCATCAGTGTAAATCCATATGGACCACATCAAACTCAAAACTTAAACTATCTCACACTAGCAGTCCACTCTCGCCATCCCACATACCAGATACATAAACCCAATCCCCAGTCTCAAGTGTGCCTCCTCCACCTCCCCGTGCTCACCCACTTCCGACCCCCCGGATGTATAGATCCTGCCCTGGGCGGCACAGGCTGCCAGGCTGTCGCGAGGCGTGGGTGGACCAAGCTTGGAGTACCAGCTGTCCTTCAGAACGTTGTAGCAATCCATGCGCTTGATAGGAAAGAGCTGTGAGCCACCCAGGATGTAGACTACATTGTCCCAGAAGACAGCTGTGGCATCCCGGCGCTTCTCAAACGGGCAGCGGATGTCTGTCCAAGTGGAGTCCTGCAAGGAAAGCCAGAACTTCACACAAAACACTGGCAAATATAATTTCAATGGAGCTAAATATACAAAACTAAAGCTTTAATGTTTGTTTCTGCAATATCTAATGAAAACCTTGTAAGCCCAAGAGATCATCGGCCTGCACGGATTATAACGTGTTTGCATGTGTAGCCTGGTACCTTGGGGTTGAAATAGCGACAGGACTGAGGCTGAGAGCCCCCAAACAGAGCGATGCGGTAGTCGTGCTTCTTGCGTCGAGGTCGGCTGCTCTCTCCTAAATCCTCCCGATCCTCCAGGGACAGCAGGTGGTAACGCATCCCACCTGGGACAAAATCACAGCTGGTTTGATTCTCTGTGTTTACGTGTTTCAACCTGTTCTCATTCATCTATTTGAATTACCTCAACTATGATATAATGAAGGTAATTAAATTATGGTCTGTGTGCATGTGTTCCTCTGTTTCCTCCTCCTACTCACTTATGACCATCTTCAGGCACTGCGGGTTTTCCTGGATGAGGGGTTCAGCCTGCACCGTCTTGGAGAGGAAGGTTTTGGAGACCAGAGGAAAGCGAACGCACCCCAACACCTCCACCATGTACTGTTGTCGGTTACACACGTCGTACTTGAGCCAGCGCACTGCTGCGTCATAAATCTGAGCATAAAATAAACAAAAATACACATGAGAACCTCCAGGTTAAAGTGATCATAATTTGCACATTTTGCTTAAATTGTTTTGAATGTATTGTTTTGCTAAATCTCCAAACTTAGGCACAGAAGAAGGATGTACACCTGGGCCTCAGCACGGACAGTGAGCTTGTCCTGGTGCAGTAGATGTGTGAGCTGTGTGACATCCAGTTGCAGAAACTCATCCAGTTTGTAGACTTCAGTGAAGTGCAGCTGGAAGAAGTCCTCTGCTGCCGCCTTCAGCTCAGGACAGTCCATACAGTCTGCCAGGGAGGAGATACCTGCGGGGGGATGTGACAAAGATCAGTCGACTCATTAAAGGCTGCTCATGAGTTAACTGGTAAGTAATGAGATTACTGTATTTCTGTTCTTACCGAGGCAGTTTGTTGCATCAATTTGTCCTTTGAGGAACTCCACACACATCTTTTTCACTGGCTCAATCTGGTACTGGTTGGCTGCATCGAGCAGCGACTGAACGTTACTGCTGTTCACAGAGATCCTGGCACACACAGATACACACACTCTTAACGATCAAACAGGTGTTTCTGATGGAAGTGGGTGAGAGTAACATTTAGAGGAGGATTGTCTTATCTTTTGTAGAGTTAAGCTGCTCTACTCTAAGCCAGGACTCTTACCGAGCTGTGTAGATGAATTCAATCAACAGCTCGATGATCTCAGGCTCAGCATTCCTGAGCTCCACCTCATGGGACATTGACTCCATCATTCTGGCTGGAGGTGGAGAACACAGAGGTAGACTTAACAGAAAATACAATGATATCAACAATACACAGCAGCATGGCATATGTTTTCTGCAACGCCTAGCTACAGTTTAGGGAGATGTGCAGAACTATGCATAATTTTATATATTATGATTTTGGTTAGTGAGTTAATAATCACTCTCTAATATCTGGAGCAAATAAAGGCATCATGTTGACAAAGGTGCAGAATCGTTTTAATGAAATGATTTAGACAGAAATCAACACTTGACAATAAATAAAGATTACTATATGTACATTTGAGACTGGGATTTTATCTGTAGTCCTATATTATAGATGACTTAACTTCTGATCTCATAGTTCATCCAAAGAGTATTAACGGCCAGCTATTTTGATATAACTGGTTTTCGTGCAAATATGACAGAAAAGGCCGTTTTCAGCCTCTCGAATATGCAGATGTGTGCTTTTCTGTTTTATAGCACATTGAACTGAACAGCTGAAGGTTTTAGACAAAACAAGACATTTAAAAACAGCACCTTGGATTTTGAAAACACTGGGATGGATATTATTATTTTATTATTTTTGGACATTTGCAGACCAAACAACTAATGAATTAATCTAGGAAGTAACTAGCAGATTAATCTGTAATGAATAACCATGATGGAGCCCTAACTTCTATACGGAAACTATGAATATTTTATTTCTTTACAATAAATGTATATCTTTAAATAAGAAATCAAAGGCAGTTAGAGGAAATGTAATCACTGTTTTGGTCTGCCTGGGTTGATGACGCTGTCCAAGACTGTGTACTCTGTGTCCACACTTACTGGTGAACATGAGGCTGAAGAAGTGGCTGGCAGCAGCCAGCACCACCCTGTGGGCCGGAAGGTGTCTCCCCTGAACCACCAGGGTCACATCACAGAGGGTGCCCTGAAGGAGAGACACACACACACACACACACACACACACACACACACACACACACACACACACACACACAGTTACACACTACCACACACAGATCACCCCTCAGGTGTACTTCCTCTCTCACACACCTGTTTCCTCAGGTTGTTCATGACTCCCATGATGCTGGACAGCTGTCTGTACTCCTCTTTGGTGGCACACTTCCTCTCGCTCTTCTTCTTGGAGCCTGGCGCCTTCTCTGGAGAAGCCACCCCCGTCATGTCGGCCCCCGGTTCGGTTCGGCTGACACTACCACCCTCCCAGAACCGCTGCCAGCAGCAGTGTGCAGTGCAGCTCTTTGTTGTCGCTTAGCTTCTGCCTGTTTGCTCGCTAGCAGCAGCAAGCAGCTTGTTTCGATATTTAAAAATAAAAACCTTCTAATGTGACGACAGCTTCTCCTTGAAGACTCGTAGAAGGAAGTTCGTAAAGATGGACTTACTGTCAAGACTTGAAATTATAATAAAAACGGGTTAGCGTGGTGAACTAGTTAAAATAGAATTCAGTTAGCTCTGTTTCTTCTTCATCTTCTTCTTCTGTTTTCTTACGGTCTACTTTCTTCTTCTACGATTCCTCTCTAGATAGTCGCGTTCGCCCTCTACCGACAGACACGACGAACTCACGCTCCAAACCTGCAGGACTGCGAAACGGATTTATTCTTTAACACAGCTTGTGTTGGAAGATGTTTTGTTATCGAGAGGAAAATCATTGTAGCAGTTTGTGTTCCTGTGAAAGTATATTTCAGATTGTATTCCAGTGACAGCGGTGATCTGACAACAGCAGCGCTGTTTACCTCGCTGCAGCAGCTCACCTGGAAGTACACCTGTCTGTCAATTTCATACCTGCACATTGATCCAGATTACAACACCAGGAAGAAAAGTTGTGCAGCAGTCTCATGACACTGACGTCATGTGGAATGAGGAATGCAGATGCATTGTCAGAAATAACTGACCCGAGAACAAATTGAGCGAAACCGAGCTGCAGAAAATGCTCCGTTCTCTCTGCTGCGGCTGCTTCTCAGGTGAAAACTCCGACACTGAGGTACGTATTGAGTTCAGTGCGTGTGTGAGAGCTAATGAAGTGGCTTCATGAGAGGTCAGACGAGACACTTCAGATAGTTTGATTCAGCTGTTCACTAGCAGCCTAATAGACTGTAATGACGGTGAAACTACAGACGTCATAACGCGTGAATGTGCTCATGTTCTCCAGCTGTCACAGGAAGAAGTCAATATAACAGTATTTACATGGTGTCTCATCAACTAAACCACTGTAACTGTGTCGTTCTGCCTCAAATACCAAGTACATCTACTCTAGGACTGCGCATGAGTAGACTACAAGTTTGAGTTACTTCGCGGCTGCTTCAGACTTCCGCTCCACTACATTTCAGACGCAGACATTGACATTTTTTCCTCACTTCAACTTATTTGATACCTTTCGTTACTCGTTATTTTGCAGATTGCATCGTGTATCAAAGTAGTGCATTTTAAAATGATTTCATTTTATCAGCAATCACATTAAAAAAAATCGGAAAAATGCTTATTATTTATTAGGTCGCTGGTTCGAATCCTAACTTAACTGACCATCACTGTATGAATATGTGTGTGAATGGGTGAATCTGACAGGTGTAAAGTGGCTTTGAGCATCAGTAAACTGGAAAAGTTCTGCAGAACTACAAGACCAGTTACCTTAAATAGGTGGTAGTCTGACCCAAAGTATACTGTTTATACATGTACATATATGTCATCCTCCTGATATGTATCATTTACTTTTACATGTGCTTTTAAAACTTAAAGTGGCGCTGTCTAGTTTTGGAGAGGAAATTAAACTCATTTTACACTATTAATGAGGAAATAATACAAACCTAAGAATCCAAAACGGAGTAAACAAGCTGATCTCAGAGGGACAAAAGGTCTCAGAACACTGTTTGGTGCTAGAAAGGTGGCGGGGTCCGCCACATATACACAAAGTAAACCGTATGACGTGTTGTTGTCCTTTAAGGCCAGTTTATTTATTCAATAATGAAAACAAAGACATACAATGAAACACTACATAGTGCACCTTCAATACATTTATTTCCAGAAAATATCTTTTTCATACATTTGATATCAGATACTTTGATAAAATCAGCATGAACCAAATCTGTTGTTTGACATGTGAAACATGAAAATACAACATGGTGACTTTATGGAAGACTAATTACATTACTAACTACACATATCCAGATATTAACAACCCTCACTGGTGCTTAATGTCAAATGAAAATGAAGTTTATATGTAAAGAATCCTGTTATTTCAGAGACAGCCTCTCCTGCAACCCAGACCGTCAGACCTGGATGGAGCTGGGTCAGCCAGGCAGACCCGGCCAGCACACAGTGGTACATCATCTCTCTGAATGTTAATGTGTCCGTCACTCAAACCTGTACATTTCCAATGCATATGAGACAATAATAAACATTTGTGTGAGTGTGATATTCCTTTTTTCCCCCACAGAAGCACAGACTGTGAAGCGTATCGGCAGGCTGGTGATGAGGCGAATCTGTGTGCCAGAGCTGGACCAGAGGTTTTGTGACATGGCCGAGACCTTCAACGAACAGCAGGCGCGCTATGAGTCCATGGTCCGACACATCAGAAACCTGCGACAGATCTACGGATGCAACCACAATGATAGCTTTGCTTTGGCTGAATGTCTGGGGAGGATCAGAGAGGAGCATGGTAAGTGAGAAACTCTCACACCTTCCAGTAAAGTAAATGTGATGCCATTTCTTTCTTTGTTCTCTCCTCTTTCAGAGGCCAAGTACAGGATCTCCCTCAAGATTAAGGGCTATGACTTCTCCCTCGAAGTGGTTCCTGTGGGGTTTGGGGGGGAAAGTGAAGAGGAACCCATGCCTCCACATCTGCGACTGGCTCAGGATGAACTGAAGGGCACATCTGAGAGTGCCAAGGCCACCATCTCAAAGGGCACCACACTTCAGGAGATGATTGGCTGGCTGCTCCGGAGCAAGGAGCCAATGGCTGAGCAAGTGAAGGGAGCTGCGACAACTTACCAGGAGCGAGGAAGACTTATTGAGAACCTGGAGGAGAACATGAAGGAAGCGAGAAGGGCGAAGGAGCTGTCTCTGGGATACCGACAACAGGCCGGGGCCGTCCTCACTGAGGCTGCAGAGATAGCAGGGGCCTCTCTGTAGGCTGTGAACATTTTAAATTCTCTGTTTGAATACACTCATTACAATACAGGAGAAAAGGATTGAAATATTCACAGAGGTCACACACACTATTTGACTGTTTCGGGTACAGAAAAGGGTCAGAGCTGCAACATATCATCAGCAACCTGCATCAATATCCAAGCATTTGCAGCAACATCAGGAGTGTTAGACATGTTAGAAAACAGCAAATCAACCATGCACACACACAAAATCAAGATGTAGTCAGTCTGCACTCTCCTTTGCAGGCCATTGCAGCCCCTTGTGTCCTGTTTGCTACAAGAACATGAGGACTTGCCATCATATCTGACCTTTATATGTTTTATATCATGTAGAAATATTGCAGGGATTCTAACACTTAAAAGATATTGTTTGTGTAAAGACTTGGAGTGTTTTCCTTGACGGCTGTGCTTTTTCCAGCTTACATTAGGGGGCAGTGCACACTCACTTTACTATTCTTACAGTTGCTCTTCAATTCTTGTCGCTCAGATTTTGTCTGGGTCATTTCATGATGAAGTATTCCCTAAATCCCCAAATCAGGTATTAAAATGATAGCGGTCTCACTTTTTTTTAATTTAGATTTTATCTTGCACTTGATTAGAGTCTTACATTTTTGCAACAGGCACAGATTGTAGAAAGTATGTAAATAAGGAAGTATTCTGGTTTTACCTGCACTGGACAGCACATTTCAACAAAGGACAGGAGAGGACACAGTTTCTTATCGCAGCAACATGAGCTGGACTGGAGGGTTGTTGTGACTGTGGGTGCAGTATTATTGTAGCATTTAGAGGAAGCAGATTTGCTGCTTATCGTCCACAGAGGCCCATGTTAACTGATTACAATCTGCAGCTTTCCATCTGCTATTAATGTGAGAGCAAACAAACACGTGGTCATATGCCATCTTGATAATTAATTTTGGAAAATCCATTGTTCCAGAGGTCATTGTCAAGTGGTCATGCATTATTTATCTGAGGGAAACAGTTTTAGAGCATTGCTTTTGCCTTAAGCTTAACAGATTAATTTGCAGAGAAGTGTGCTGGAAAACCTGGGTGAGTTGTTCATCTCGAACGAAAATAAATTTTGAAAATAGAACAATTAAAAAATGTTGTGGAAAATAATTGTGTATGTTTGACACAGGCAACCATTATTAATTATGTCGTAATTTTGTGTTAAAATTGTAAAAATAGTTACTTATGATATTCATAATTAAAATTTGTGTATATTTTAACACAAAGAATTAGGCATAATAATAAGAATAAGGCATTTATTAGAAATATCATTCAACTAAAATGTATATGCTGCAGTATAACCAGTTATTGTTACAATACAATCTTAAGCCAGCTGTCAATTAATGACCTATTTATGTGATTAACTGAAAACATCTCTGGATCACTGCTGTCAAAGAGCAGTGACTGACAGCGACAACCTACCGTGATGGTGGAAATTATGAACTCGCAGCCTGACGTCAAATCTGATTGGATTCGGAAATTTGGGGGCGCGGCAGTTAGATCAAATACCTCTCGCTCATTGGCGCGGACGCCTGTCACTCCGTGGACCGAGGTTCCCTCGCCTAAGGTAGTCTGAGTGGAGAAAGTCATGAAGATGGAAGGAGCTGATGTAGATGAATTATTGAGGCGGTTTATGGAGTAACGAAGTGATAGCGTTTACTCGTCTTGTCGGAGCCATACAGGACAGCAATACCAGGAAATTGCCAGATAGCATGCCAGTAAGTAAACAGCAACTTGCCCCAGTTTACTTGGTGAAGCGCCTTAGCCGAACTAGCTAACTAGCGAGCTAATCTGTAAGCAGCCGTAGTGACAGTTGGTAAGTCATTCAGCAAGCCGAGATAGAGAGTGTGTGACGGCGGGGGATTAATTTACTGTCCCCGGCTGATACAGGTTAACGAATATCGAGTGATACGTCTGGGAAAGCTAATGTTTCCCTTTAGCTACCAGTGCCTCGAACATCACATTGTTCACATGCAAGCTGTGTTACCGGTTGTCATTGTGGCAAACTAGCTGGTGAGCGGTGCCAACGGACGGGTAACGATCATCAGTCAAACCAGCTAGACAACGTGATCCAGAAAGCAGCCAACGAGCTGCTCATTGCAACCATTTTGCTACAGTAGTCGATAAATCCCCGTTTGTCGTGGAGACTCTGGACCTGACTTTATCCTGTTAAGTAAAAGCTGTGTGGGTGTATGCAGGACCTTGTTCAGATACTTCTGAATCCTCAGGTGATTCCTGTGTGTGTGTGGGCAGAGACACTGCTGCAGACTGGGCTGTTGGATAATGCGTTGTTAGGATTTTTCTCATAGCTATCATGTGATGCAGCTTTCCTCTGTACCAGTCGGCCAGCTGAGGGTTTCCTGCCTGAGGGCGGCCGGTGTGGTGCTTTGCTCCAGAGTCAGTCCTGCTACATGAAATGACTTCCTTGTTGCACATGCTGTCAAAAGTTACAATTAAGTGTCATTTAACATTACTTATCCTACACAAAGCCAGTTATTATTCAAACAAGATACCGTCCGTTTTGCTTTCTATGCTGCCTGTGTGTGTGTTTATGTGTTTGTGCTAGCCTCTAGGAAGAGGCTTGCATTTTAGCATTAAATCTGTGCTGTGCTGTTTAAGTGTTGTCATTAGGGTGGTAATGTGTGACTGCATTAAAAGAATGCACACTTGTTAATGTGTGGCATCGTGGCTCCTGCTATCTCCAGCCTTTTTAATGCTTTTTGACAGTGAAGCCCAGCAGGTCATGGAGCATGAAGATGGTGTGGTCTCTGCTGTCATCTAGTATTAAAGCTTGAGTCACCCATGCCTGCGGTTTGATTTCATTTAGATCGGCACCAAACTCTTGGTGAAGTACAGATTCTGACTTTCCCTGCTAAAGTATATTTATCTGTGCATAGATGCCAGTAGATGTATACTTTTAGCTTTGTAAGAAATCTAGAAAATCAAACAAATTATCAACACCAAAAATGAAATTTGAGTGTGAAAATCGATGTCTGAACATTAATAGATTTACGAGAGAGTTATCTAACAGTCACAAGAAAGCTGAGGCAAATGCAGGTTGAGATAGAAGAGAGCACTGAAATAGAAAAATCAGTCATGTAAATCACTGCTCTCCTCAGGCTCACTTGCTGAAAGAAAGACAGGGTATTGGAGGGGAGAGAGGAGGGACGAAGATGCATCACTGGCTTAACGGTAAAGGAGAAAGGCGCGTAGGCTGCGATAAGAGGATTCCTCCCTGTCAGATCTCTCTATCCGTCTCCCTCAGCAGCAAACACATACTCTGTTGTCATGTCTGCTTAGCTACAGGCAGTCCTCTGCTGTGTGTGTGTGTGTGTGTGTATATATGTATGTGTGTGTGGGTGTGTGTGTGTAGATCAGAGAGAAAACAAGCAGAAAAGGCAGAACTCCCCCTTCCTCAAAGCTATATGCAACCTGCTTTTGAAGAAGACCCAGGAGGAGAGCAAGGTGGGAGGCGTATATGCAACAGGGTTAACCTCAGGCCAAGATAGTCCAAATAAAGAATACTGCATAAAGCAGAAGTGATGGAAACTGAAGAGAGATGTCAAAACAAAATGCTGAAGTCTTTGGTATGGACTAACGGTGTGAACAGCTCTTAGCGGGGGTGGTGCACAGGAGACCAGGTCAAGCTGTGAGCTATAGGCACGCGCCCTTTCATGAACACAGTTATGTAACACTGCCTTCACCTTTACTTGGACATATCACAGCTCCTCAGTCAAGTTCCCAAACAGCTTTTGGTTCCAACAAGCTTTGATTCTCTGGTTTAGCTTGTTATTAAGTGACCTAGTTTGGAGATTTTAGGTGGAAGTATTGCTGTAGTTCCTGGTTCTTACATTGGTCAGTGCAGTAAAACAGTTTATTAGTGGTTTGGGTGTGTTTGAGAGAGAGTTGAGTCAGCTCCGGGTGCTTTAGTTAGTTTACTGAGGCTTCATTTCAGCTGATTCGATCTATTCCACAGCTCTCCCTGTAGCTTTAATTCATCAGGAGCTCAGTAATGTGTGTGTCATTATCAGCCCAACCAGTAGCTTGTGGCTTGCACCCTGTACCACAGGAAAAAGCAGCTTGGGCAGCTCTGTCGCTCTCAAAACCATCCGTTTGTCTCTCTGTCTCTCTGTCTCTCTCTCTCTCTCTCTCTCTGTCTCTCTCTCTCTGTCTCTCTCTCTCCCTCTCTCTCTCTCTCTGCTTCCTTTCTTTTCTCTATTCAAACATTCATTCTTATTGGCCCACTCAAAAAAAATGTTCCAAAGCATATGTGTAATAGGAAGTGACATCAGAGTGATGTGTATGTGTGTGGGTGTCCCCTTAATTCATTCTCACATGGGCTACCTTCAACATTCTCTCAGGCAGCTATCTCAGAAAGGTATGTTCTCACTCTAACTGAGCATGGGAGGACTCTGTTTGGGTTGTGCTGATTTCATGCTTTATGTGTATGAATCCATATGAAGCGTGTGTGTGTGTGTGTGTGGCTCAGGTGTTTTGCATCAACTCTTGAAAGGACACGCAAGCACACTTACAACAAGGATTAGGAATGTAAACTCTTTGTGTTGGATGGAGTCTTTGGGAGGAGGAGTCAAAAATAAGCTCATTTAGACTGCTGTGTGTGTGTGTGTGTGTGTGTGTGTGTGTGTGTGTGTGTGTGTCAGAGGCGTGGGTGTTGTCTCAGAGAGAACGAGCTGTCAACTTTAGCTAGCTCACAGGAACAGGTTTTGTCAAACCAGAATTGAATAAACACACGCTTGTGCAATGCATGACACATTCTCTGTCACTGCTTTGCAAGTAGTTGGCTCCTTCAGGGCTTTGCATTGGTGGAAAAACTCAGTAAGCCAGAGCGAGGCTAGTAAGCGCACTAGTTAGATCCACTGTAGATACAAAGAGGTGTGTGTTTCGGTGTCTGTCGTTCACTCATTGGTTTTTCAGAGTCTTGTTGGTTGGTACAGGTAGCACAGATTGAACTGTCCTCTGTTATTGATCCTGCGTTCTCATTCCTCTTATCTATCCCTTGGATCGTCATACACCTCTTTTTATCCCTCATCTGGCTGTACATCCATTTATCTCTCCTTCTTTTCAATTAGCCATTGATCTATGCCCTCCTTCTGCACTCTACACCTAACCCTGATATAGGGCTGTGTAATAAATCGTTCAAATCGCTTAATTCGAGTTTGTGGTTTAGAACGATTTAAAAAAAAAATTAAAATCAATTTTTCTTTAATTTGCTCTCCGTTCCTAAAAAGGCACGGTCTCGTTAGTAGCTTGGTTTTGTGGCGTCGGACCTCGAACAAACCACAGTCTGCTGCAAAGTTTGTTTAAAGGCTGCTGGAACTAAAGGCAGCGGACCGACACAGTATCACAGTGGGACACTTGTTGTTCACTACGAGATGCACAAGACCGCTGCAGCCAGTCCCGCTAGAAAGCAGCCAACATTAGTGGAATCATTTAATCGTCGTGTCCCATATGAGAAGAAACCTGGTGGACAGCTGTTGCAGATGCCGTCACGTTGCATATCTCTAAATATACTGTGCCCGTATAGTGGAAAAGCTGGAGGTTAATCCACATGAAAACTTTTGACCCCAGGTTTGTGCTATGGCCAGCACACACCTCATGTCCCGTACATCTGCCAACATGTCGTGTTTACTATGCAGTGCATGCAGATGATTAATTTAGTTTAGTAAAGTATTTAATGAAAATTATGTTAACATTTTATCAATACCAATAATGAAACTGATCTGTTTTTATAATAGCAGGCAATCTGACATGTTAAATTTATGTTAACAAAAGCATTTCGTCAGAAAGGGACACATTCTTATCAAAAGGATGTATGAAGGTGCATCGACAGGGCAGATTTGTCTAAAATAAAAGCATTAAAATAAATGCAATGCAATTTCTTCATCATCTCAAGTTTTTTTTTTTTGAGAAGGAAAAAAATGATCAAAAATAGAGATCGTAAATAGAGTTTGGTGTGAAAAAATCAGAGATTCAGTTTTCAGGCCGTATCGCCCAGCCCTACCCTGCTCATCCTTCTCTTGTTCGTTACTTGTGCCTATCAATCCCTCTCAGCCACTCAGCCACTCATCCTTAACACTATTTTATTCTTGTGTGTGTGTTTGTGCCGGTCATTATGGCTGAGATGCACAGAAGAAGCTCACCAGCTGCTGTATCATTTGAAGCCTCTCTGTGTCCTTGTTTGTTCTCTCTGGCCTATAATGATTTCTGTCACGATCTGTGAGTCCATAATGACAGTTAGCCCGACGAAGAGGGAAGACAAACATCTGCCTTATAACATAATCAGCTCCCATCACAATTATTTTCTATTTTCCTCCACCATTTGCTGGTGCTCCTCTGCAGTTTGTCAGAAGAGCCTAAACATTTTCAAGAACGGGTATGATGGACCACTTGTTCATCTTAATTAACAATATATCAGGTTAGAGCTGGAACAACTTTTGGTTTAATAATTAGTGGATGGACAGACATACAATAACACACCAGCTGCTCTGGTGTGATATTCTGTTGCTCTTAGTGCTGTATACACTTTCTTATTGTCAGATATCTTCGGTTTAGGGCTGCTGGAGGTTAATTAAGAGATTTTACTGTTATAGACAAACCAATTAATGGTTAAATGGTTAGTTGATAATTCAGTTTAGGGCAAAATAATATGCAAAAACTTCAGTCTCGGTTATTTACTGTCTGAAATCTGTTATGTCACAATTATCCTGGCCAAAATAGTTGCTTTTCAGGATTTTATCCCCATTATCTTCAACATATGCTTAAGATTGTTAAAATGGCATTTTTTTAATGTCTTTTTTCTTTGTGTGAAAAACATTCAACAAGGTAATCATAATTCATGACTTCCCCCTGTACCAATAAAGGCTAAGTAAGTAAGTAAATGTCCCTCTGTAGACTAGAAGCCATAGAATCTACACACATGTTTTGTATCACACTATGTTTTTTGGGATACAATATGATAGCAGTACCTTCATCCATGGTGACAGGCTTAGTATTCTGTCAGTCATAATATATCAGGAAATTTTTGTAGGACTCCTGTAATCAAGATCCTTCACTCATGGAAAGATATTCACAATTATACAGATAATGGAAATTCAGTCAGATCAATTTATGAGTGTTTTTATCCCAATCCACAATTAAATCTCCTCCTATTCTTACTGTTAAACCTGCATATCTGTGGGATTTGACCTGTCTGCTAGACGCCAAATTAGGTATTCTTTGATATCAATTATTGGGCTTCAGCAGTGATAATACCTTGTGGCATCTAAATACTGAATATTGAGCATTCTTTTCTTCTACTCTGTACAGTTGATTTTTTCAGGCTGATATTATCACTATTACTGAACACTTGTTTGAATATTATCCATTTCCTTTCAAGTTAATTTAATGTAAATATTCCAAAATCATAAATCCAAGTTAGTTTTCTCACAGGGGAATTTACAATCTGCACTCTTCTCATGTTTTTTGTCACATATATGTTACATGAATATGTTTAATAAATTCCTGGTGATGGAAATAGTTCTTCAGATGCCCTTTAATGAACTACTACATGTGGTTGCAGTAACTCTGTACCATGAAAACGTGTCACATAAAGTCTTTTCCTGGATCCAGATGATACGGATGAGGGTATGGATGGAGCTGACCTGTTAATGTGACTCTATAGGAGGAGTAACACGTCCTCTTACAAGACTGACTCATCCACTCTCTAATCACAGTCCTTTATTTTGTCTTTCAGCGAGCTTGCCATTAAAACGCAGGCTTTAGATATCGCTGTCCTCCTTTCTGTCTTCACCAGCACGAGAACAGAACAACAGAGCACCACAAAGAACTAATTTCTCTAAATGGAGGCTATTCTGTTTTTATAATCCTTCCCCATTTCATGAGTCACTGGCTCCCCTCCCCCCTTGTCGTTCCTGTCATTGGTACAGTCCATAAATAGACACCTGGCTGCCATGGAGGGACCAAGCACTGGAATAATACAGAAAAAAGCATTTGGATGTGTGAAGACTGATTAGGGAGCAAGGAAGATGGTGGGAAGGAGAGGAGGGATGTTTTGTGGGAGGATGAACAGGAATGGAGGAAAGCAAGGATGGGAAAAGAAAGATTTTTTATTTTCCATGCATTACACATACATTAACAGATTAAGCTGGATTATTTGCATGGCAAAGTTTTTTGATTATCACTCTGATTTTAATCAGGACTAATTTGGTGCTGTGTGTCTTTTGAATTCACTTCCAGTATATGTTTGAAATGTCATCTCACAGCTGGAAGGTTAATATTGTTGAAGGGGAGATTGTGTCTCTGTGTGTGTGTCATCCTGTAAGTGACATGTTGGAAGCGGAAGAGTTTTAAAAGGCGAATTATTCCACCGTCAGATCAGATTTGAGCACATGCTTCTGCATGACAAGTGTGCACATAGAAGGACTTCTTCCTCCCTCTTTCTTTTTCTCAGCCTCTGGGTCCAGACATACCAAACATGGACTTTGCGTCTGCTTTCAACGGCCAATTTAGCCTTGTGCAATTTCAGTTTCAGAGCACAGACGCGACAAACCCCGCAGTGAAAGCAGACTGCTAGTGAAAAACAGATCATCCATCAGAGATGCAGAGAGAATGTGTCCTCCTCCTCAGCACAGAAAGCATGTCTCTGGTCAGCTTTTATCATATGGTGACCAACTCAGTGCCGTTTGTTAAGGTGACCACAGTACCTGGAAAACAGAGGACTGGATCACTGATTATTACAATTATCATCATGTCTCTTTGTTTGTTTCATTTCATTTCATTAAATTGTTGTTTGATCTTTGAAAAGTCATACTGAAAACTTATCATCATAACATAGCTCCAATCACTGTTTAAAACAGTCCAAAACCCAAATACTGTTTCTTTATCTCCATGAGTAACAGAATTAAGGCAGCACATCCTCACATTTATAGAACCAGCAGGTGGTTAAAAGATATCAAAACAAAAGTCTATCAGAATATTAAGTGATTAATTATTCTGTTCGATTAGTTTTACTTATTACTTCAGGTCATAATGTCAGTTTGACTAGGACTGTGGAAACATTGTAGTTATTGAAATATACATCTGTACATCTGATTTTTTCTTATTTTTCTGTGTGTGTGTGTGTGTGTGTGTGTGTGTTACATTCTCTCTGTATATTTATATCTTCTGCTGTCTCCTTTCTTCTGTTGTGACTGCAGTGTCAGATAGGAAACAGCAGATGCTAAATAAAACACAGGGAGAATTAATTCAACATTGAAAGCAAGAAAACAGCACTGTCCTGAGACTGAGCAAAAGAAGACAGGTCATTATTGGAGGCTCAGTAGAAAAGAATACATGCATACAGGTTGCGTGCCTGGAGGAGGACAGAGAGAAGTTAAGATGCAGACGGTGTAAGTGCTGTGATGGATTGAGAGGGCTATCAAAAATAACCAACAGCAATGGAGGACGCATTCGTTTCATTGTGAGTGAAGCTGTATGAACTGCCTTATCTGCCTGTCTCTGTTCAAATACATCCGCTCTGAACAGTCTCTTAAACAAGCAGCTAAATTCTGCAATTCTGCTGTGCCGCTTTTTTCCCCCATTTCAATGGTGAAGCCAGTAGCCAGCCTTCTCTGTGTGGGTGATTCTTCGACTTGGGGTTGAGAAGAGGTTAGGTACTTGCTGCAGAGGTGTCTGGAGAGAAATGCGAGAGGGACGGAGAGGCGTACGCTTCTTTAGAGTATTGAATTGATGCCTGGAGCGTTTGCAGTCACTATTCACCACTGCCATGGAGCTGTTTGCTGTTTGTAACAGGATATTTTATACCAGGATAGCACATAATTGCAGGCTGGCAAACATGGAACGAGCCAAGCTTTGATTTGTGTGTGTGTGTGTGTGTGTGTGTTATATATTTGCTGTGTGTCAGTAATTCTGCAGAGTGTTTATACGACATTTTTTTCTCTCTCAGGTAGAGGTGACTCCACTGCAGATGAGGGAACATGTTGGCTATGGACCAAGGAGTGGTGGAGGAATGGCTGTCAGAATTTAAGGTATTGCTTTACTGTTTGTGTGTGCGTGTGCGTGTGTGTGTGTGCACTCAGTATGCAGTACGTTCTCTGCTGTCTTTTTTTTTTTTTTTTAAGGTTTTTTTTTGGCCTTTTCTGTCTTTATTGATAGTACAGCTGAAGAGTGTGACAGGAAACAGGGTAAGAGAGGGGGAGTGACATGCAGCAAAGGGACCTGGGCCGGGGTCCAACCCGGGTCCGCTGCAGAGCCTCAGCATGTGGATCGTGTGCGCTACCGACCGAGCTAAGCGGCACCCCTGCTATCTTTTACTTAATAGATTTCATCCACAAACAAATAAAGACTCTCTGAAGTGCTCCGTTCACAGAGAATTGCAGGCTCGGGCACGAGCGCTCAGTGATACGTGACTGATGCTGGAGCCGAGGCTTGGTGAGGTGGAACAGCTGGGGAGTAGATGAGACTTTCATGTGTGAATGTGCGGGGACCCCCTGTCGGCCCCTCTCAGTGAGGTCGACCTCTAAATGCAACCAGGTGGACGTGACTGACAGTGTCTGTCCCATCACTGCCTGTTTCTGCAAGCTTCAGTCAAAATATTATCATCAGTCTTAAGGCCCCCACACACCGCCCAGACTCAAACCAACAGCCAACTGCCTTTATCCGACCATTCTGTTGCCTCTTGTCCACAGTACTGTGTACGTTCTGCACTTGCGCAAGTTGCAATAAGCGGGTGGTGTTGGTGTATAAAAAAGACACTGGACGAGAGGTTTATGCACGTAACTCTCTTTACTTTCGATCAAAACGGAACTTAAATATTTCAGACAAAACAGCTGCATACTAAACATGCAGCAAGGCATTACCAAATGAACACAGATTAATCCGTCCTGAACAGACATGATAACAACTAGTCTCGTGCCAGTACTCCAAAACATGAAAACAGGGAATGATGGAACGGAGTGCTTAGAAAAACAAAGTGCACACAGTATTCCCCCCTCCCACACACCACGCTGATTCGCTAGCACACCGCCAATCAGAGAATCCAATGGCTCAGACAGCTGACAGCCGTCCTCCTCAGACTTTGCATGTTGAATCGGAGCAGACGACATCCACGTGGCTCCGAAAGCTTCCAACGCAGCTGAACACATCAAACAGAAATGTTCCCGATCTCGTCCGAGTCTCTCCAATCGCTTCAGACGTCCAACGGTTGGGCCGGTGTGTTCCTGCCTTTGTTGATACCAGTTCTGCGTTATTTACCTGTAACCACAATATTGGGTAGATTTTCTGGCCTTAAAATGTTAGTGTATTAGTGCCGACTGATGAATCATCATCTAGATATGATCATGCGTCACTCCAAAAGACTGAAACGTGATGAATAAGACAAATCATTTTAGGCTGTTTACATATGCTAGTGGGTCCAAAATTAACTTCTGCCAAGTGCCAAACGTGGGTAGATTTTCTTTTCAGTGATAAAACTCTAAAGGTTATCCACCACACTCATGGGTAAATGTCTGTAGCAAAATAGTTGAGAAATTACAAACTACGGTGCGAGTCTCTGCTGCCTTTTGGTGTCATGTACTGGCACACAGCTTCTGTCCTCTGCTCTAGTGTCTATGTCAAAGTTTGACACAGACACTGCAACAAGGCTTCATGGTGCATGTCTTCCTCCCAGATTTCACCGTGCCATTCTCCACATAATCGGGACGTCAGAGCTGATCCCCAGAAGCCGCTCTCCACTCTCCTCTGTGTAGAAAACTAGTGTATATGACATATAGTCGGTGTTGCCACTCTACCATCTCTACATTACATCACATTTACTCCACTTTTGAGTTACAACGTGCTGTATGTGCATTGGCTTGGTGGGTCTCATACAGCAGAGCATGTAAAACAAGCAATCGAGGAGATGCTGAGCGTGTGAAATAAAAAGTACCTGATCAGAACATCCCTAGCTAAAATCATAGTTTCCCATTCAGTCCTACAAGGACACATTTTTCAAAATTGATAGCACTTATTTAAAAAGCAGGACATGGGAATCTATATAGCTTATATGCACACTTCATTGTTCGTTTATTATCACGGGTCATACAATCATCGCAGTTTAGGACATTTAGCAGAGTTTAGCAGATTTTCATCTTACTGTGCAAACTAGTCTGTGTGTCCTGGACTGGATGTTCATCACTGTGCAGCAAGTGTTGAGTTTACACAGATCAGATTTAAACTACAGCAACAAATGTTTGACTCGTTGGTACTGACTTCCCAGTTTATCTCGCTGTGTGTTTATTTTTTAGAATATTGTCAATTCAGTTAGTGTGTCAGACTTCAGCTGTGTGTGTGTGTGTGTGTGTGGGTGTGAGTGTGTGTGTGTGTGTATGCGTGTGTGTGTGTGTGTGTGTGTGTTTTAGACCCTTCCAGACAGTGCTGTGTCCAACTATGCCGCCTCACTGAAAGACAAAGGTTCCCTGGTACCCGCCCTCTACAAGGTCATCCGTGAGAACTACAGCGACGTATGCACACACACTGTATCTCTCAAATAATGCTGGACATTATTAATGCACATTAAATGCCAATTTCAAATTGTATAACAGCCTATTGGTGGTTGTTTTTGGTTTTGTGTCTTCTCCAGTTGCTGGAGCCCGTGTGTCACCAGTTATTTGAGTTTTACCGGAGCGGTGAGCCGCAGCTGCAGCGCTTCACGCTACAGTTCCTGCCGGAGCTCCTGTGGAGCCTTCTCTCCGTCAGCGCAGCCAGAGACCCCCACACCTCCGGCTGCATCGAGGCTCTGCTGCTGGGCATTTACAACCTGGTAGGGGAGATGATGAAAGTGGTGGTTGCTGGTGTGTGTGTGTGTGTGCATTTTATTTTCCATTGGAACGTTCTAATGTCAAAGCTGATCTATTTTATGTATTATCAGTGGAGGAGAGCTCCTTTTGTCAACAGCCAATAGTTTCCAGAGTGATAAGTGAAGGTAAAACAGGAGAAAAAAGTCCTTGATCCTCAGCAAGTGGGCGTAGATCGTGCAGAAGCAGAGGATTTAACCGCTCAACCACACATAGGATCTGCGTCATGTGTTTTGAACGATTACTTTCTGCTCTTTCTGCCTTATAAGATAACTATGTGTGGACAGGGACAGGAAATGTGGGTAAGAAATAGGGGAATAGAAACACAGTGACTTTGCAAACACACAGTATGGATGGGATGCAAATACCTTCAAGCTTCCCACAGAAAGAAGTGAGCACAAGCAGTTATTACCACAGTGTTGAGTGCTGAGTCCTAATTTCATCCGTTTTGGCTCCCGTTGTCATATCTATCAGCAAAGTGCAGTGTCCCCTAACTTCCTCTCTGAATAGCAGAATAGGTCAGCTGTCAGTCAACACACTGGCTGGCTCCCATTAATGTGTTTGACATTAACATGCACACAGGGGACAGCAGAGCCCTGGGGTCTGTGCGCGTATCTTCACACCACACACAAGTAAACACACACACATCCACCAGCAGACTGAGACCCTGAGGTGCACACACACGCACACACACACACACACACACACACACACACAACGGATGAGTGTGCTTGAAGAGATGAGCACACACTCTTCAGAGGTTCAGTGCACACTCACAAAAAAGCTTCTGTTTTTTCTCGCCCACAGAAACGTTTTCTCATTGTCTTCCTGTCTTTCTCTTTCACAGGAAATAGTTGATAAAGATGGACAAAGTAAAGTATTATCTTTCACCGTCCCTTCTCTCTCCAAACCGTCGGTGTACCATGAGGTGAGAAACACACACAAAGCATTTAGTTTGCTGTTGTAGAAATGTTAATTTACATACTTTTGTTCTCTTTACCACGCTTCCAGCCTTCAGCCATCGGCTCCATTGCCCTTACAGAAGGGGCTCTAGCCAATCATGGGCTGAGCAGGGTGGTGTACAGTGGGCCACACCTCCAGAGAGAAACCTTTACAGCGCAGAACAGGTAAGAGTCTTGACGGACCTGTTGGGTGGTGACGTGTCAGCAGGGTTGAGCTTGTTTTAAAACGGGCTTTCCTGGCAGGAAGCCGCCAATCTGCCTGGACAGAATTAGCGGCAAACACAACTTTTTGAAACACACACAAAAAGGAGGATGAGGAGTCTAACGAAGAAGTGCTGACGAGCTCAGTGACTGTGCCCTCGTGTTTCCCAAGCAAACTGTGCAGCATTATGCCAAGAAACTCCTTCCTTCTGCTGTTACAGTTTCAGGCTGTCTAAATTGTTTTCCCCAACACGGTTTATCATCAGTCTCAAACACAGAAATGTACTTTAAAAAACTGGATAATGAAATTTGACAGAAATGTGAATGTTGATAAGGGCACAGAAATCATATTGTGATTATTTTGGCCAGTGTTAGAATTCCAGTATGATTCAGGATTAACAGAAATGATCATTTATGCATCACAGTTTAAATTTTAACTAAAAACAAAATTATATACAGTTCTGAGGATTTTACAAACATCATCTCTAAAATTTGAAGTAGTCATGTTGTTGTCAAGCTGCATGTTTTCTGCAATGATGTGTGTGAACGTTAAAGTCCATTAATAGAGAGATATTGAACCAGATACTGTTTCTGATGCAGTCAAAAAGAAGATACATGGGGACAAAAGTCTATCCAAACAGTCTGACATTTCAAGTTTAATGTAGTCCCACAGCCTCATTAATTATCGTAGATTACATTAAAAGTCAGTTTTAGTGACCCCCGTCCGGTCAGAGAGAGTTTTGCTGCTTCCAGGGCCAATTATTTTCATGCATGGTGCGCTGGCGTCAGTGATGGCCCATGGCAGTTGTCTTTGCTTTGTTGCATCAGAAGTTGATGTATGGCTGTAAGGGTGTCCTGAGTGAACGACATGTGGCTGCAGCTCAGCCAGCTCTGAAGGTCAAGGAAGTAGAGCATCCTTCACTTTTTTCATTCAGCACTTTTTACTTACAGTACTTTACTTACTTTATACAGTTTCAAACTGACCTGAAAGAGGTTTTCAAAATGGGTTATTAATCTTTTATTTCCAGTGTATGATAGATAACAAGTGTGACTGAGAGAGATACTTTGATCTTAATGTATGTTATTGTAGCAGTTGTTGAAGTTATTAGTCTGGGAATCTTTATCTTTCAAATATAATTTTGAAAGTTGTAAGACATGAGCTTACCAGACCTAATAACGAGCTGTTAGCAGTTATGTTGCATTATGGGTAATGTAGGCACCAAGTTTTGACAAGGAAGAAGAAAGCATTGAATAGAAAGAACAACATCTGTGGTTCTGCTGAGACGGGATATCTCTTTAAAGAACCAAGAACATCTGATCTGATTTCAAACTTTCTTTTGTAATTGTTCAGTCTCCCATGTACTGTGTTTTTTTTCTACAGCATGGATGCATGTGCAGCAGATATATGTGACATCTTGTTTCATCTGTCATGAAGGACTTTAGATGGGCTTTGTTTAAGGGCGTGCTTGTGTTTTGTAGATTTGAGGTGCTGACCTTCCTGCTGCTGTGCTACAATGCTGCACTCAGCTACATGACCTCCACCTCCCTCCAGTCCCTCTGCCAGCTCAGCTCCAGGTAAAACATAAAATCACACACACAGATGCTATTTTGCAAGCTCTTGCTTATCTGATCCTCTTATAGACTTTGGTGTCAGAGAGAGCCAAGATACCGCTATTCGGTATCCCTGCGATGTAGACACATCCAGCTCAGAGGTTTTGGTAATCTGCCAGCTGTAGTTGAGCATTGCTCTGATAAGCAGAGAGCTAAAGAGAAGTCATAAGGTTTTTATTTCCCCCGAGACCGTTTGCTGTGTGTCAGCTGTGTAAAGTACACTGCAGCCTGTGAAGCTTGAAATGCACAGGTGTTATCTCAGTCTTAGCTGAATCCTCTGTGTTGCAACTTGTGTGATACCTGTTTTTAATTAATTAACTATGATTACCCAGCAATAGCTTTCTCATTTCCTTAATGGAAGTAAATTCCTCTTAATGGAGCTGAATTTGGAGCTTCTCGGTTGTGTTTTTTCATTTGTCATCCTCCAGGGTGTGTATATGCGGTTACCCACGGCAACAGATGCGGCGATACAAGGGCATTAGCACACGGCTGACGGTCACGTCAGAGTTCCTGGTTCAGCTCATCACAGGGATACACTATGCTTTGTGAGTGTACACACATGCCTGCACGCACAGTCAGACCAACACAGCACTGACTCACTGGTTATTTCTCAAAGTGTGTGTACTGCTGAAGGTTTTTCTTACAATCTGACGCCTGTGTTCATCCTCTACACAAGTCATAATTTGTAATTTAATCGAACATGTAAATAAACACTAATCCAAAATTAAACTAGAATTGCAGAGCGCATACCTCCGCCAAGGCCAACAGCCACATTTAATTCAGTCGAGCCACATTTTAATTTGGATCCATATCAGTTGTACTCACTCATAGATACAAGCCAGCTAAATATGACAGATTTTTAACTTAATTTGATTTAATTTAATTAAGTTAATGGTGTCAATGTTGGGCTGAGAGCCGTCCTCTACCCAAGTTTTGTAGAAAACTGGTCAGTAGTTTTTGTGTAATCCTGCTGACAGTCCAACCAAACAGTCAGCACAGCCTCCTCGGTAGAGGTAATTGCCAGACAGCATGACTGGACGCCTGTTCATATTCTGCATGAAAACAGTGAAGGCTGTAAGCTTAGCCAATTACATTTTATAACTAGGCTAACTGTGGCCTTATAAACGGCTCTACCTGAACAAACTCCACCTCCAAGTTGCTTCAAGTGAGTGTCGGGCGGCAGGAGAGATAACAGCCATGCTTGCAGATCACGTTCATCAACTTAACCTACGCTAGGCGTGATTGGCTGTCCTGATCATGTCACAAAACAGGACCTGGTCAGAGTATCCTAAATGATGGCACTTTTTGTATTTTTGATCATACAGAGGACAAAATGACTGCACATCTGTCAGGACTGTTCACCAGTGAGTTGACGTGGTTATCAGAATCTGTTCTAAGCATTTGGCATCAAACATACTCCACCATGTTTGTAAACAAATGAAAGCATTGTTTACATTCATGTGTATGAGAACAAACAAAAGGCTCCACAGGGAAACCCTCACGTGTGTCTCACACTGTGTGTTACATGTTTGTCTTACATCATGTGTGTTTGTGTGTAGGTGTAATGGGGAAGTGGAACTGGGATCCAAAGCACTGGATGATGTTCTGTACCGGGCCCAGCTGGAGCTCTTGCCCGAAGCGCTGTTGGTGGGTGCAGTCTCTTTCTTTATGCTACTGTCACACATCTCCTTCCTCTATGTGTGTTTCTGGACCTGTGGCTTGTGTGTGTGTGTGTTGACGACAGCATGTGATTTAGACACACATGCTCGCCTGTGGTTTTGATTCACACACAGCACACTGTGCTGTATTGTGTTGCTGTCTGTGTGTGTCGAAGGCTGCAAGCACAGTGTAATCCTGCTAGATTATTTACATGCCTTCCACTCTGCTCCGTTAAGCTATAATCCTTGAGGCCCAGGGAGTAGGGGATTGGACCTAAGCTCACAGTATTACTACACAAGTCAAGGTGTATCCCTGTACAACAATCAAAACACACGACCTTTGGATTCACATTCTTAAGAATGGTGATGCGGCTTTAAAAAGACATTTTCGAATAAAAGAAAAAGCTTTGTGGACACATGCCATGAACACAAGTGTGTGTGCTAGTAGTGTGTTAGGGTTCAAATATTAGCATTTTTGTAAAGTGTGTTAATTTGTTGCGGTGGAACACAACACGTGGCTGCTAGCTTAGCATAGCTTGGTGACGTGTAGCTCATGAGACCAAGGTGCTACAGCCTCACAGACAAAAGACATGTTGTGTTGTGATTATGAATCCTTTTACCTCATGTAACATACTCAACTGTTACATCATCACTTGTGCAAGTGCCACTTGAGAGGTTCCAGCGAGAACAGAGGTTATTACAATAAGACTTAGTGTTACATCGAGGGAAATACAAAGCCGTTTTGTTCTCTTATATTACTAGTCTGTGTGACAGTTTGGGCTAAGCTTGTGGGTTTATCCCTGAGCATAAATCTTGTGGAAATGGACTTATTGATTAGATGTAATTGGTTTGGTAACATGTTCTGAACTCAAGTCAGACTAAAGAGCAAAACATGTTTTAGTGGCATCAGAAATGCTGCTCATACAGGCAGTGTGTACATGACCAGTGTCTTTATACTTGGACCAAATTTAAAATCATTTTTGAATCTTAAGAGTTGGATGAAAAATTATTTGACTTAAAAAAGCCCTTTCTCTTACCACTTGTCTTAATGCCACCTGATGAGCGGCTGTTGTACTCCCGATTTAAAAACATGTGAAAATGTTTCTAAATGTCACAAATCATAATATGGAGGAGTGAATTTTCACTGGCCTCCATACTCCATCGATTATATTGTTATCATAATCCACAATTCAATTTGACATTCAATTTTAAGTTCACACTTTGGATTTTAAACTTTTGTGCCCTGACAACTGTCTTTTATCTTTGTTATGAGGTGCACTTGAACACACCACGACGTTCTTGTCGGTGAATGTATCCTTTGCTGTATGAAGCAGTGAGTGTAGATTTCAAAGTTTAGGATGTGCACCTGAATGCACCATGAAGTCACCAGTGTGTCACACTCTGTATTGAAGAAAGTATCTCTAGAGTTTTGCTCTGTAAATGTAAAGACACCAGTTATCGAATTGGCTTTGTCCATCTGTGAGTTTGCAGTAATTGTTTTTTGGTGCACACTAGTCAAGAGTTGGGTCTGCAGCCGGTCTGACAGTCAGGCCAGCGGCTCACCTGTCAGAGAGCACCTCGTTTATCCTTCTGTGAAACCCTGGTATCCTCTGAGGCGGTAACATTTGTGGATGTGTGCTTCTCCTCGGCCCCCAGGTGGGTAATGCCATCAAGTCGTCACTGCATGGCGCAGCGCTGAAGAGCAACAACAAGGAGGGTCCACGGAGTATCCAGGTAGAGATCACACCCACCTCCTCCCGGATTTCTCGAAACGCTGTCACCTCCCTCTCTATCAGGGGACACCGCTGGAAGAGACACGGTAAGGCACAGACACAGGAGTTAACTGAGACGTAGGGGCACAGCTGTGGAAGTCCCTCAGCTTCACACATCTCTTGAGACATTTTGAAATCAAAATTCTATGTGCTAATAAAAACAATATTGGAAGAAAAATCCATACCAAAGGAGAGAGCAAGAAGTTTAGATCTCTTCATTGTTCACTCACCCTGTCATTTCATGCCCTTCAGTCAGTGTGTTACTGTGGTTAGGGTTAGGGTTAGATGCAACAGTACAGAGGCAGTTCACAGTTTGAGAGAGCTTCAACACAGCACATGAAATAATGTGAGACGACAGCAGTGAGCAGAGAACTGACGTTCGGTTTTTACAACTCTGTGTTGAATGTTTTTGATGACGGAAGAAACAAATAAGACTTTTTTCTTTAGTTTCGATGACGAGTCTGTGTGCGGTTTAGAATTAAGAGAGAGTTGCTCCCTTTTCCCAGAGCGCAGATGAGAAAGGTAAATTACAGCCTTCAACTAGTTTAATAAGTAGGTTTCATCCTGAGCCTCACACCCCTTATTTATCTCATGGATATCTGCTCATTGGTGCCAGCTGCTTGTTTATGCGTAAAGCTTTTGTTGTGAGCAGATGATGGAGGAAAATACTGTTAAATATTAATTCATGTGTAGGGTGAGCTGTGAGCCGGTATGAAATGTGACTCCATTCAAATGCTGTGTTCGTATTCATCTCCATACAGCATGTACTCTGACCATGTGTTCTGTTCTGATCACTATGATTTTTGTCTTTTTATTTTTCTGCCATTACATTGATGACTTCTGTGTGTCTTGTGTTACTGTGGTCGTGTGTGTCTGTGCACATGACTGTTTTTGTTTTTCTCATGTGGGTGCATGATCCGTCTGTCCATCTGTGTGTGTGTGTGTGTGTGTGTGTTTGTGTGTGTATCAATATACTGTCGCACTACCCACCATGCCCCTCCACCCCACCAGAGTCCCAGGAGGTGAGTGTAGACAATGAGGCCGCGATGGGGGGCGTGGCCATCCCCGAGATCAGTGTGACAGGTGTGGGCGGCGAGCGAATGCCCAATGGAGACTCCCTGCGGTCGCGCCCTGACGGCCGTGCCCAGCCCGACTGCGACGCCCTGGGCGCCGCCTCCGAGGTCAGCCTGGACCCCCGAGGTCATGACTCCGGCACGAGGGGTCAGGATGTCAGGAGGCAGAAGTCTGTGAGGCGGATGGTGGAGAATGAGGGTTCTGGGTCGGCCTCCACAGGGAGGAGCCAGTACTAAGGTCCTGCCCCTCCTTCCCCCCGACCCACTCCTGGGGTAACCTAGGTAACCATGTGTGGGGGCGTGGTCTGAAAAGCTGCATGATGACTTCCCCTTTACCTTTTTGCGCTGGGCTCCACCAAACTCTCTCCGCCTAATTGCACTATTCCTCTCATCTGTCTCTCCAACGTCACTCATTCATTTACTCTCTCCTTTGTGGCTAAAGCTTCCTCATGAGGATCTCCTGCCCAGACAAATCCAATTAATTATTTAAGATCTAACTGAATAACAGATCAATTACCTAATAATAAATGCATAATAATGAAATGTGCTTATCAAAAATAATCTTACTTGTTGATGTTGAATTGATCCTGTTAAAAGCAGAGCATCAGTTAAACAAAGGAACATAAACCACAGGTGTAAAGCAGCTTTATGAAGACTGAATATGACATGACAAGAAACTGCTACCTTGCTGTATCAGGTTTAGTAAAAGTCACTCTACTTTAAAAGCCCTGATGACCTTGAATGAACCCAGATATTATCTGTGGCAGCAGCACCAGGAGCAGGAGATTGTACTCTAATGATGTAGTTCAGTTCAGATCTGTTAGTCATGTGTAGGTTAGCACAGGGTCAGGGTCATAGATCAGTCTGGTGGTACATGTAGTCGTGCTCCTGGGGTTACTCCAGCATTGTTACTGGTGGGGTTGGCGAGCTTTTCGGTCCCTGGCGGCGCTCCTCAGTACGCCTCGACACATTTCCCCTGGGTTGCACCTGGAGACAGATTACTTCCTTCTGACTGGTAGCTAGGAGCTGAGGAAAGATATGCAGGTCTTGAATAAGTTGAAGCAAAAGCTGCTCACAATGTTAAAGTGAGACCTGAATCTGATGACGCGTTTTTTTAACAGCTGAAATCTGAGCATGACAGAATTCCACAGGACCTGCCTATCTGTCTGTTTACCACCTGTCCACAGGTATTCTGTTACAGTGATAGCATCGATAGAAAGTGTGTGTTAGTGCATATGTGGGTGGTTGGCCACTCACAGGTGTGTTTTCATGCGTCAGATAGCAGGAAGGGTGTTTTTGTGCGTCTGTCTGTAGAGTTCTTATTCTTGCTGTTGGTTTGCCCTCCTCTTCCTTCCCTTCGTGGTCTTTCCCAGGCTTACACTCTTAGATTCTGCCCTCTCCTACCTTTGGGACAAAACATGCACTCCTCTGCCAATAAACCACTGACTGTTAAGCTAACCTGTGTGCTGGCCTGGAAAACACAACTTGCATTGTCTCAGGTGGCGAAACATCCCTGATAGATGAGGTTACAGTGTGAAGGCTCCACCTGCTGGACAGTGATGGAACTCCTCTGTCATGCAGCCCAACACAAAGCTCGAAGCCTTCTCATACACATTCAAACAGTTACAGCATTATGTTTTGATATCATGTTAATCTTAACACTTTGACATGATCAGATGGGCTGGATGACAGATGAGCTGCTAATTCTTTCCTCTGCTCGCTCCTGTTTTTCATTTCAGTGCTTGTTCTGTGTCCCTCTGTGTGTCTGTCTCACAGACGCAGTGGATTTGGGTTCCCCGGATGAGCTGATGGATATTTCAGAGGTGGATGAAGGGGTGTGGCCAGGCGGCGTGGGGCCTGACATGACCCCACCGACCATCACTATCAGCAATAGTGTCACAACGTTGAACCTGGGGGCCAAGGCCATGAAGAAGTGTCGGCTTGGCGGGCGCACCAGCAAGGACAAGGACAAGGAGGCGGGCCCTCTAACAACAGGCAGAGCCGCCAGTGAGAACACAGAGCTGTCTGTGAAGCGACTGACGCTCACATCCAGCCAGTCGGTGCCCAAGGCTGGAGCTCTCACCAGCCTGACGCGCACCGCCAGTGCCGTCTTTTCCCGCTCCTTCGAGCAGGTGGCCAGCGGCAACGCCCCTCCCTCCAGCAACCACACCGCCCCTGATGCTGGCCGCTACTCGTGCAGCCTGCAAGAGGATGGGCTGGGGTACTTGAGTCCGGCGCCAAACCACACGCAGCGCTCTCCCAGCATCAGCGTGCACTTCGGCTCTGACCTTTGAACCCTTTATGACTCCTGACTACCTGAACCCGTCGCCTCCGATCCTGTGACCCTGTACCTGTGACCTGGAACTCCAAGCCATGCCAACCACTACGGACCACAGACACTCCCGCTGGTTCCCTCGTCACTCCTTTTCAACGTGTTTGATTGTCCGTACTGTAAGCCAGCCTACTGCCCTGCTACATTCACACGTCTGGATGTCCATCAGCTCCTTCTGCTTTTTTCCCCCCAGCAGAGTCTCCATCTCGGGGATTGATGGAGGCAGGACGTCATTGCTCAGCTCGAACGATTTTTACCAGTGCGCTGCTGCTGTGAAGTCGTGCCGGGACAAAACTGCACTCTGTGGCAGAGCCGCCTGTCGTAAATGGGTGCACTTAAAACTCTTTACTAAAACAAACTGTGTGGAAAAGTATTTGGAAGTATTTTAATTGGCATTTGTTGCCCTGCATGGCTTTTCCATACATCCATCCTGACCTTGCCCATGTTTGTCAGAGGGCAGATGAGTGTGTGTGAGCATGCTTGAGTGTGTGTACTGTATGTGTGAATGTACGGTTGTTTTTAGAATAAAGGCTGCTGATTGATACAGTGAACAAGTATGATTCTCCAAATTGGAACAAGTCTTTCTATTGCTTTTTAAAAGATGATGGATCCTTTCTGTAGCAATACAAATATCTCCTATTCAGTGTTTTCCATCTTTTGGGAAGATCCTCCAAACTGCCTCTGTTCACACAGCTGTGCTTCTGTAAAGAAAATCTACGTCCTTCCTTTAATGCATCAGCAAAAACCATGACTAAATAATCAACTAGTACAAAAAGAAACAGCTCATCACGTTTACAACTGCACAGTATTGTCATCGTGATGGAGAAGCAATATTTGTGTCCCCCACGCTCCTTTAGCACTTTCCTGAATTGTTGTGTATCTGATGGAAAAAATGAAACTTTAAATTCTGACAAGTGATCAGGGTGATTAATTATGGGGGACGATAGGTGTGTGTGATTTTAAGTATTGAATTTTGCACTTGAAAGAGCAAATGAGTTGTGTCCTCAACTTTGGTATTTTCTTATGATGAACAAGAGACGTTTGATTCTCGGCTGTGGTGTTCTGTGTCTTGTTGCCCTGCACAGATTTCTATGGGGGGAAAAAAAGTTGAAAACCCGACCTGAAGTCCACGTTTGCACACAGGTACGAGAATCTGATGGCAGAACTGTAACTGAACCTTTTCCTCTGTGTTGTGCAGTCAGAAGGCGTGCAGGGCAACAAGGCATCGTAACTCTCTGCACATCATTCCAGCTGTTTGTAGTATTTTGGTGATGTATTTCCTGTGTCCCTCCTTGTCGTTCACATCATCATCACCACCACGTCACATGACAGGGTGATATTCTCTTGTACCAAAAACAAAATAAACTCCACCCATCTGCTATATTTGATGTCCTAAATCAAGCGTTCATGCTGCAAGCAAAGCGTGTCCTGTTGTCTGTGTACTAGAGCTGTCGAGTGTCCTTACAGTAGCTTGGTGGGACAATATCAATCATCGTGTTTCTGTATGTGGGTTTACAGAATGTGAATGGGTAAGCTCTTGTTGTAATTCATACTGTTGTACTAAAGTTGGTTTATATTGGCCTTTTCATGTCTGAAGATAACTCACTGCTACAACTTCTGGGAATAAAGTGTTTCTATATTTCACGTGTGTGCTCAGTTTTGTTTTTGTGTTTCTGCTTCCCTGAACATTTTAATGATGAATTCAGAATCCACTTCAAAACTCTCTGTATTTATCTTTAAACTGACTGAGGGATGTCTAAATACTGAATGAATACATACTCAGTGGGCTTTTAGAAATGGGCTCATGCATCCAGTGTAAACTCTACTATATATAATAGTTTCCGTAAACAGGTGTACAACACTACAGATTTAGGAAGGTGTTGCTCAGTAGTGTAAGTAAAATATAGCAACAGGCATAGTTGGAATAATTAATTTTTGGCAAAAGTTCCACTGCAGTGATTGATGCTAACAAGGCCTTACCACTATTACTTTTTGAACTTTATAATTAGTTTATTAGTATTTATACCTGAGTTTTGTAGATCATAAATATGATGTGCATAGATGTTATGCACTTTACTGCTTTTTTCAACTGCACCCTATTAAAACAACAGTAACTTAAGAATTTGAGTTTAAAACATTAAAAAATGAACAGACTGCGAGGACATAATGTTTCTAAAATATTCTGATTCCGTTGCAGAGAAATCTCCTGAAGTTAGCATGCTAACCAACTAGCCCTGGAATGAAACCTCCGCCTGCCAGGGGCCCAAAGCTACTGTGCTAGCTGTGGAAACACCGGCACTTGATCCTAAGTGCAGCACTACATGGCTAACAAGCTAACAACCTAACAGCAGCTACAGTCATGACTGTGTAAACAGAATACAGTTTGCTGCAGTTAGCTGTTACATAATTGCACCTTTAAAGTAGAGGTCAGAGATTATATATGTTTATAGTGAACATTATTCCTGATTAATTAATTACATGGTAAACATCATTTAAAACTGTGAGGTGCATGTGTTCAGTTTCTGATAAAGACGGGAACATGTATGAAACCAGCATGTAAGTTACAGCTGGCAGACACGCAGCTGTTCGACTGGCCACAAGATGGCGGCCTCTGACACATTTAGCAACAGCCGGCTTCCCTACGTCACTTCCTCTTCCTTGTCCTTGCCAGCAGCCTCACCGTTCGGGACAAACACATGGCTAAACTAAGCAAAGAGACCAAACAGCGGCTGCAGCAGCTGTTCCAGTGCAGCCAGTTCGTTATCCGATGGGGCTTCATCCCGACCGTGCTGTACCTCGGTCAGTATCCCGGCAGGCGCGGGGGGCGGGCAGAGCGAGCGTGCCTCGCTGACGTTAGCCAGTTAGCCTAGCACCCTAGCCCCCAACTATTAGCTGAAATATGTTGTTTATTCTTTTTGTTCACGTTGTTGCGCTAATATATCCACAGTTGGATACCATTATAGAAACAACGCACACGAAGAAAGCAAAGGTTGCTATTAGCAACGTTGTTTTACTAGCAATGACAAGTTGGTGGCTCTGTAGCATTCAGGTGTAGCATTCACTTTTAGCATTAATAACCACGAAGAAGAAGCAGGCTTGTAGCCACCCCCCTATCTGGAGAGGCACGTGTGAAGATGCTGGATGGTGCTTAAAGCCTCAGTATTGAGTGAATCCTGTTGACGTGGGGAAGCGGTGCAGTAACGGATTTAACTGTCCATCCTTATGAAGACAAGCTACCGGCTAAAAATACGACCATGTGGGGATTACTGAGTGTTACACAGAACTTCAAGTTTCCCGTAAAAACCCCTCGTCCTTAAAGTACTCGAGCGGCTCTCTGTGGTGTGTCTGGAGCACTGAAATACTCGGTTGTGGTTTGGAGGAGAGATGGGGAAGTTAAGATTTTTGCATGTGACCCCTCAGCTGCTGGAGTTGCCCTCTGCCAGAGAATCTTCTCTGACTTCAGCATTTTGGAAAGACCATCGCTGATGTCAGACTTTCCCCTGCTCGCTTCCCAAACTTTCTTCAGCCTGCTTCACACTCTTCACACACTTCACACGCTTTACATGTGGTTCTCTTTTGCTGCTCACTCAGAAGTTTCTCTAAGTGTAATTTGTTTTTCATCTGAGTTGCGCTGTGTCTCTGTTAGATGAGCTCAGACAGTCGTGTCAGTTAACAGCATAAATAAACAAAAGTTTACTTTCAAAGTTATGTAAGTACAAATGTCACACATTGTTAGGTTTCATCAGCACTCGTCAGGGTTCACAGGATTCACTTCCAGCAGAGGAAATTTACTGTTTACTATTCTTAAATACAATTTGCAGTTGATTTATTTTAATATTTTAATTTTCTCTCCACCACATTTATTTGAAAAAGTTTTTAGTTACATTGCAGATTCAGATAATTCAGTGTTGATTGGTTACATGTCACAATTAATAACCTATAAGACAGTGTTGTGGCCGGAACATTGTGTGAGAAGATGCTGCATCAGAACCGAGGATGCTACTTTGACTGAGTTTATTTAATCAGCAGTTTGACAGAAAAAAAATTCTCATGTGAGAACTGAAGTGAACCTTTTGACTGATGGCTGTTTAGTCCTTTAATTGAGGAATCAAAGATTTCAGCATACAGTCAGTGGAGCTGGTGGTGAGGGAGGAGTTAGTTGAAGTTCACTCTTACAGGAATCTCATCTTTTCTTTAGAAACCGTTGCATCACGGTCGACACGCCCGTTAGCTGAATGAAGAAAAGAATAGGGAAATGAATTTTTCCTCTCTAAGTGTGCATGTTTGTGAGGCAGTGAGTCAGAAGTGCTGCTCGCTGCGTTGTGATGTAGTAACATGTTGCCCTTTCATGCTATTCCTCAAAGATGAGATCTGCACGTTGTCTTAGGATGTTCGAGTTCTGTGATCAGCATTCATGGGACTGGGATGCTGTGCAGAGTAATCTGACAAAAAGCATTCAGTGGCAGATAAATGCACCTAATAGTGATCAGAGACTGTGTGTCATTTAGGTTCTCAGCCACTGCATTTGTAAAACGTGTTTTACTCTCATCCCACTGTAGAACTTGTAAACCAGCTGACTTCCATACTTGATGCTTTCAGTCGCTGTATGAAGATTCTCAAATGTAAATTGGTGTGCTCAGATCTGTCTGTACTTTTGATTTGCAGGTTTCAAACGAGGAGCAGATCCAGGAATGCCTGAACCCACGGTCCTGAGGTGAGAACTGATCGTGTCAAATCCTTTTGTGCTTTCATAAGCAGGAAACCAAATGGTGTGAAACATGATGCTGATAAGTTTCTGACACGTGTTCAGCACAGCGACTGATTCCTCAGTGATTACAGGTTTAATAGAGAAGATGGGGGGGGGGGAGGAGGAGGAGACGGGGGGGAGGAGGAGACGGGGGGGCATGGGGGGGAGGAGGAGGGGGGCACGGGGGGGAGGAGGAGGAGACGGGGGGGATGGGGGGGAGGAGGAGGGGGGGGAGGAGACGGGGGGAGGAAACGGAGGAGGAGACGAGAGGAGGGGGGGAGACGGGGGAGGAGGACAGGAGGAGACGAGAGGAGGAGATGGGAGGAGAGGAGAGGAGGAGAGGAGGACAGGAGGAGAGGAGAGGAGACGGGAGGAGAGGAGGAGAGGCGTTAGAGTGCAGCCCAGAGTGACAGCAGACAGTCTGTCCCTCCACAGGACGTTTGGTTGACAGCAGATATTCAGTTTCACTCTGGTCCAGCTGCTGGTCGCCGGTTGAGCCTCGACAGGCGATCTGGTGCATTTTACACAACGTCATGGTTTTTGGGGGAATTTGAGAAATGGAAAAACACAATTGTTTTGATTTCAAGTGATTTCAGTCAAATTCTGCTCATTATTTTCTATAATTGGGGGATTTAAAATTTTTCTGCTGCCATTTTGTTAAGACACAAACATACTTCTGTCTTTGTTTAACACAGAATGGTGCACTTTAAATGCCGAGATAAGAGAGAAAAGCAGTTAGTGAAGAGATATATATGTTATAAAGGCTCCTCTAGGTGACCTATGACCAGTCATTCTGCTACCATACGTATCATACAGTCACCATGTCAGGAGAAGTCTAACACGACCGCTGTCTGCTGCGACTGCGTCAGGTGTCGCAGGATATACTTCATGTGTAACATATCTCTCGGTCACTGTGTTGTTTCTGGTGGGTTTGACTCATGTGTCTTGTCTCCAGCTTGCTCTGGGGCTGAGGATCGTCTCCCCACGGCCACCAGACGCTGTGACCCTCCGTCAGAAGATGGAAGTTATTCCTCACCTTCCTCTCATACATCGTACTGTCCAGTGTGTGAGAGTGAGGCATGAATGTTCTCTGCAGCTGTAGTGTTCGTGGCCATGTGCACAGTACATGTACGGAGAGTGTCAGCTACATTTTGGATTAACAAGGAACATGAACACTGAAACATGTTCTGGTCCGTCTGCAGTGTGGCCGTCTGCTGGAATGTTGGTTTCAACATTCATTCTGTCTTTTCTCTTTTTATTTGTAATTTAAGATATCTGGAAATAAATCCACACTGAAATGTCCCTCCTTGTTTTTCTTACCAGGAGAATGGGTGAAATGTAACTAAGTACATTTACTCAGATACTGTATGTGAGTACAGTTGTAGGCACTGTTCTGGGTAATTGTAACCGTATGTTTAAAAATCAAACGGCTTATTAAAGGAGGAAGGAATCAGCTCCACCCTGCAGCTGGAGCTGCACCACATTATTATAATAAAGCATGAAGTGTAATAATTAACATACTCTAACAGTCTTTAGATTATTATAATAAAGCATGATGTGTAATAATTAACATACTCTAACAGTCTTTAGATTATTATAATAAAGCATGATGTGTAATAATTAACATACTCTAACAGTCTTTAGATTATTATAATAAAGCATGATGTGTAATAATTAACATACTCTAACAGTCTTTAGATTATTATAATAAAGCACATGTTCCTCTCACACACTCTGACACACTTAAAGAACATTTACTCGAGTACTGTAAGTACAAGCTGAAGGTTTGTGTGACTTCCTCCAATATTGCCATTTAATTTCTGCTCATTGAGCTTTTTACTCCACTACTATAGTCTGACAGCTTCAGTTACTGGTTACTTTGTATATTTTAGATACATTTTGCCACACCGGTTCTGTCCAGTGAGACCATCCATCTCCAGGTGTGCTGAGTTTCTATTGTGATGATCAGCTGAAGCAAATAAACATTTAGCCAAATCCTCAGTGACAAGTTAAAAACAGATGTTTTAGAGATCTGTGGTTCTTATAGGACAACATGGTGGAGTAGTTCTGATTAGAGTCACCTTGAAATGCAGCGTGTGATTGATCCAGCAGGCACCAGGTCACTGCAGGAGGACTGTGAGCTGTGACTCAGGTTACTCAGCTGGTTGTGTCCAGACTTCTGCTGACCAGAGGTCATGTTGCTGCTTTAGCTTTAGAGTTTTGATTATTTGATTTGTCTAATTTGGTCGGAAATTTAAGACGAAACAGAAATAATGATTCATCATGAAACACGTTATCTGTTTCTGATAGTCACAGTTTCCAGCCTGTGAAGAGCTCGTGTGCATATTTTAGAGGACTGATTAAAATCTCGGCTGTTGTGCAGCACGGAGAATGTGAGCAGAGCTGGAATAAAGACGCTCGTTTCTTATCTATGCAAATGTTTTTTATTTCTGCATGTGCACACACAATATTCCTCCACACCAAGTCACACAGTTTATGCTTGTTGCATTATAATTAAATAAACAGCAAATTCAGTTAACAATAATAATAATTTTAAATAAATAACAGTCAACAGTACTGTAAATATAAAAACACTGTTCACATCAAACGATGATACAAATATTTTCCTTTCCTGTAAAAAGTGACGATGCTGCTCCAGTGACATCACAGTTGAGAGATGAATCAGCGGAGGGATCCAATCAGTACGAAGTTCAACATTCAGTGCAAGAAACTTTCATCCATGGAATTTCCTATGACTAATAAATAACACTTCTCAGCAACTATAAATAGATTCAATAAGTTATCCAACAGTGGGACTGAAGCCTCAACATTCACACAGTCATATCTCGTTACAGAGCCGGACGTTCCACATGTTCCATCACTCCACCTGGCTGTTTCCCAGCAGATCCAAACTGATCAGTAACATCTTTACCTTTGGTAATAGAGAGTGACAGGTGTCATCGCCCTGTTGGCCCTACTTTCTCTCAGCTTCTCCTTTTTATTGATTGCATTTTTGCAATCGATGAGGAAGATGCGTAGCTGGTACAGGATGCTGTGCGCCGTCATCTTCCTGTGGAAGGTGTCGGAGCTATCGAGGTCCCTCAGCAGCTGCTGCTCCTGGCTGCTGGTCAGCGGGGTCACCTGGACGGCGTGTCTCATCTGTAGACAGGTGACAGCGTCAACACAACAAAGTCATCAGCTCCCTGTTATAATTGTACAAGCATCCAAAGTTTCCATAACCCACTGACTGGTGTCACTCTGCCCCCAGGAGGAGTGACCAGGCCTCCACATGCATGCAGCAGCTCAGACTTACCTTTCCTGTGATCCTCTGTTTCAGGAGCTCACTATTTTGTCTGAATCTCGAGGGAATTCGGCTCTTTGGCTCCTCTTTCTCCACATACTTCAGGAGCGCTGTGTAGACAGGGAGGCCCTGGAGCAGCCGGTGGAGGAGAGCCTCCTGGTAGAGGACAGAAAATCACTGTTAATGCTCAGATGAACCACAGCGGACAGTTTCTTCTTCTAACAGTGCATCAGGGTGATGACAGAGGAGGCGAAGTACCATGCTGAAGTTGGATGAAGGACAATCTGCTGGAAGTGAGGGGATGTTGTACTGGGCCAGAACATCATACCTGATGTGGAATTCAGCTTCAAACTGGTGATAAAAGAGAGGTGGTGGAGGTCAGGTGTGATGTTCAAAGGGTGACACACCAGTAGACCAGAAATCCCTGACGGAGGAAATGCTTACCTCCTGCCTGTGGGTCTTGATCGCTTCCAGCACCAACTTCAAGAGTGCTATCAGTGGGTCAGCGGGCCTCTCCGTCTCCCACTCCTCACCTGAGGTGTCACCTGCTGGATTGTCAGTGAAGGCACCATGGACCGGAGCCGCGGGAGCACACTGCAGCAGAGCGGCCAGTGCCGCTGCACAGAGCCAGAACACGTCTGTAGAGGAGAAAGCATGAATGACTGAATGAATGAAAAGAGGAAGGAGTGCAGGAAGTGTGCACACCACAGCCTGCAGAGCACTTACTGAGTCGAGAGGGCATGTTGCTGCTGCTGGGAAGCACTTGTTGCTCTGATGCTGAGGGCCGTCAGGGTCGGAGGGAGTCGTCTTATCTTTACGATGGGCCGTCATTTTATATTCTTCAGACCAGGAGGGAATTCCCTCCCTGCAACAGGCATGAAGTAGAAGTTTGCGTCAAGCATCCGGTTGGTTGTGGCTGATGATGGCTTCACTGATGGAATGTACATGTACATGTACTCCAGTACTGTGAGGCACTTGTACTTCACTTAAGTATTTTCATTTTCTCCTATGTTTTGCTTTCGCTCTACAAAAACATCATTTGGATTCTCCTACACTCATTTGAGAACTTAAGTTAGGAGTTACTTTGCAGAAGGTTACACATTTTATTTTCATTTGTTTTAAAACAAAACAACAAGACACAGAAAATCACTTCAACTGATCGGCCGACCAACAGCTTAAATATACACATGTGTGATATATGTGTCATTTACTGTAATGTACAGTTACTGTACTTTTATTACCTTTTGATACGCCTTCATTTGAAAACCTTTACTTTGAAGGGGCACCAAACTTTTATTTTTACAAAGTTAACAAGCTCTCAGAACACCAGAGAGGTGGCAGGGTCCGCCACGCAGTAAAACTGTGTCGTCCTTTAAGGTCACTTTGTTTATCTGGTTTGTTTAGGCCGACGTCTTCCACAGATCTACATACTGCTCCTTTAAGACTTTAGCTTGCGTGCTATCCGTACGCTGACTCGGACTGAAAGTACTATTTAACACAAAATCTTTACTTTTACTCAATTATGACTCTGAGGCACATTTCACAACACCGGGTGGTTTCGATCATGATGGCAGCAGTGGAGACGAGCCAACTCTCAAAATGACAAGAGCAGAAGAGCCGCTTCCATCTCGGCTGCCTCAGTCAATCATAGTTAAAGGTGCAATCTGTAGTTTTAGGGAAAGTAAATAATTATTTGTCTTATTATGTTATTACCTCATTAATATTGTAAATGTTCCCTTAAACTACACAGTGACATTCAGAATAATAGCGTGGAACTGGAACAATAAAAAAACATGTTTAAAACACCCACACAAACACAGAAATCATTTGCGTGGACGACCGTCATTTAAAGGGAAAATCCACTGAAAGCCGTACATTTGCATGGCTGTGATGGTAAAATCACTGCTGATGACGCAAACAAACTACATGTGGTGATGAGAAGTCCTGTTAACTCGCTGCTCTGCTCGCTGGTGGCCACGTAGAGAAGTCAGTCACACCTGTGTGATGTCACGACCACATGATCTGTACGTCTGTCTGGGACATCAAACAGGTGTTCTTGTGATTCTGGTGGGTTCTAACAACTGTGTTTCTACAGTGAAGTGTTGCTGCATGCAATCAGTGTGTCATGTTTCTGTTCCAATATTAGTCATTTCCACTTATGAGCTGGAGTGAGGCCGTCGTATCCTGTAAGATCGTTTCTTCATTCTCACTGATTTGAATATGAATGTATACAAATAATAAATATGGTGGTCAGAAATGTGATTACTGTATGCTAATCAGAATGCCGTCTGCTGTACCTGCTGCTGTACCTGGGCATGTAACTGTCCACCTGACTGCCTGGAATCAGATCTGAAAGCCAAATCCTACCATAGATGAGTTGTACTTATTTTCCATCCACCATCACCTCCAATGTGTAGCGAGTACCCAGAGACAACACCCACCAGGTCCTGATGCCAGTCTGTCTCTGGAGATCTTTACTTCTGTTCGAAGGTCCAATGTTTTTTCTTAAAAAAAAAAACTAAAACATTTTATAATAAAAATATTGACGGTCATCTTCTTTGTAATCTGACATGGTTTTCAGACCTGTCATTCTAGATTTGGTGCTTTTGTTATGCTTTCTTAGACAAATCATGTCACATCTCACATCAAACTAAATGCAGGGACACCACAAGGCACAATTCTTAGCCCACTGATATTCCCCCACCTAAATGCTTCCTCTCACTAAAAAGTCCTGAGTTTCCATCACTGGATATTTTGTCAGATACTTGGAAATTTTCCACCGTCCCTCCATCGAACTAGATATTTCCAAAACTGGATTTTGTGTTCAGCTACGTAACAGAAAGGCTTCAGTGTTGTTAATGTTTGTCTGGTTTGCTTGTCGGTCCAACACTTTAGTCCAGATGGCAAAATCTATTCAACAAGTTACCATTACATTTTGTACAGACAAGATAAATTCTTATAACTGTGGTGATCCCTGAACTTCTCATCTCATCCTGAACACTTTGGCTCATCACTAGCCCGGCACGCAGCAGGTGTTTTGTTGCACAGAACCATCTGGGAAGTCGTCCTCGGAGACTGTTTGGATGATAATTTTAAAAATAAAAAATATGTAGCAGAGGATCGAGCGAACCATCTGTCCATCATCGTCTATCACAAGCTAACTTCAACTAATAAGATTAACAAAATACACAATGACTGTCGCTGAAGACAGGTGAGAGAAGAGCCAAGACATCTTTTCATCTGAAAGAGCATCCAGTGCTGTTCTTTGCTCTTCTTTCAGTGAAGAAATACTCTCTAGCTCTGCTCACCGATGCTAGAGGAGCGTCTGTGATTAAGTTTTTAGGAGCAGCCATTGTGGTTATCTCAAATGCAGGCACTGACCCACTGGTCATCACATGAGCTTACAAAGTCTGATTAACATCATCTCACTGTTGAAGTCTTGAAGGCACTAATGTTAAAAACAGTGGTCTGTTAGCTAAGATAGCTGCTAGCTATCTTAGCTAACAGGCTGTGAGCCTATTTGTTGCTACAGTGTGATATTGGCAAGCTCAACTAGGTGTCTTACATTAAGTGTTTTCTTCGTGACTGTGATCATTACTTCTCGTCTGCAAAATAATTTAACTTTAAAAGTGTCTGTCAGCTATATTACATCAGCAGTTGCCATCTGATCCCTGCTGGAAAAACCAGAATAAAGCAGCATATGTAATGTTTTGGTGCTTATATACTTGTGACCAGCATGATGTGTCTCCAACTGGTTTCGTATTGCAGTATGACGAGGAGTGAAGTTGGCTGTGAAAGCCCAGTACAGGCCACAGAGTCAGTGAGGTCGTCACAGTACACCAAGATTCAAACCTACAAGCTTTCTGGGTCATTTTAGGAAACCTGGAACAAACTGTAAATACTGACCTAAATGTACAGAAATATAAATGCAACACTTTGTTGCTCCTGTTTCTCTCACAAGTTGAAGTAAACAATTTTATAATGCTTGTCTTCTTTATGTACACAAAATAATGACTTCTTTTAGATTTTGAGCCCACATTTGTAATCAGATAAGATAAGCCGTCAACCTGACAGGTGTGGCAGATCAAGACGCTGATTGAACAGGATTCAGGCGCAGGTGGAAATCATGCTGGTCTATGCTGGGGGTCAAGCAAACACTTGTTTCATCCCCAAACTATTGTTTTACCACTCAAGTTCAAACAGTCTTATAACTTCAACTGTGCTGACAGTGCTAATTAGCAAATAGCAGCATGCTATGCTGTTAAACTAAAATGGTGAACATAAGAATAATTGGGCTAAATGCATCACGTTAGCATTGTCACCTGAGCGCTTTAGCATGATGATGTTAGCATTAAACTTTGCTCAACCACGGTCTCTTGTTCTCCTTATTGTTTGAGCGAGTGCTGAAGAAACCGTGGATCTGACTCTGCAGAGAGAAAATACTGTATGACAACACACACACACACACACAGACACACACACACTCCTTCCTCTTCTTTGTGTCACAGCCTCTCTGTCAGCAGAACAGAAGGATCCCTCTCTGTGATTCCTCCATTTTTAGTATTCAGTGGGAGTATTTCTTGTTTCCACTGATGATGTAAGACTGACTTTACATAATTTCATCTGTAATGTTAGTAACATCAATATAAAGACTATTCTGTCTGTCAACAAGCAAAAAAAGAGATTTTTGATTTTACTCTGTGGCCTTCATGAGTTCAGCTTCCATGTTGATATCCAGGATATTCAACACTGCATCATCGTTCTGTCAAACTTTCCATGGAGATGACGCTGATGACAAAGAATGAGCTTAACTTGGATACGTCCTCTCCCATCAGCTGTTAACCACTCATGCACACAGTTTTCTTGTAATCACTCGAAAGAGAATTAGAGGAAGAAGTGAGTACTGACGATTTGTCTTAAAATCTGACTCCAGATATCACATCTCCTTGTTGCGTAAGCTTTCAAAGAAACGTGCCCCCTTCGAAAACTGTTCACTTATGTTTTCACAACTCTCTCTTCACCTTCACTTGTTTCATCCAGCATTGCAACACAGGATAGCATTAGCATCAGAGCTTTGCTCCACGGGCTCTGTGAGATGCTCAACAATCAAAATGTTTAATTTGTAATAATTCCCCTGCTACTATTTTTGATCATGATCCTTCCCTCAGTCTGCTGGTGTGACCAGGGGGAATCAAACTGCAGAACTCCTAAATGGGGTCAAAAAAAGAAGCAGTCTGTCAGAGTGGCTGGCGCTGCATGTGCTGTATGAAGGATGTTGTAAGAGTGGGTTTGTACCCGCTTCTTGCTGGGGAGTGTTTCGGGACATTCAGAGGACAGTTTGAGACGTTAGAATAGCTCCGAGTCTTCTGAGGTTAATGGGAAGTGCCGGTCGGGGGCGTTTCTCCCTGATGAAGAACTCAAGACACACTTCCAGTTTCCTTTGTGGATGTGCAAAGATTTAACTAACACATCTATTCCGGTTCTGATTCTGATTTGATTTGTATGATTATTGTTATCTGTGACCCAAGTAATTTATATTTTGCCCCAAATTCCCCTGCAGACAAAGTCAGCTTGATACAAACCTTCAGAAAGTTTGACTCTTTCTACAAAATGAAGACATGTTTCTCCATGTGACTGCGGTTTGTCTGGCTGTACGTCAGCTCTTCACTTCTCTGCTGCTTTGCATTTTAAAAGCTGTTTCACATGAAGCAGCTCGCAGTCGATGCACAGTCATATTATTGCATGTGTTTTTTCTCAGGCAGTGCTGCTGAGGGAAAACCCATCGACACACATCCCAAACATTTCATTCAAATGTAAAAACATTGTTTTTGCTTCTATTGTAAAAATAATAACTCGAACAAAAATGTTTCAAATTATTCATTTTGTACGTGAGCGTGCATTAAAATGATGTCTGACTGGATTTACAGGCCGGTAGTGATATTTCTCTGATTCTCTCACGATCACAAGGAGCTGTTAAACTTCTGTGTGTGAAGCATCGTTAGTTCATGTTGGTGAACTTAATGTCTGACTCAGTGTTAATTACTGAGAGAGGCTTTGAGACGTACGTAAAGTCACATCCTTTGGACTGTCATGGAAAATCAGACCCGATTCCTTCACAGAGAAATCGACAGTCCAGCGGCATTAAACAACTTAAATAAATCATCCACATGGACATTTCTAGAAATCACCACACGACTGCAGAACATAATGCAGGACCTGGCTGGCCTGAAACAACCATATCATCTGGAAGCCAGTAAAGTCATAGTGAAGGAGGCTGTCTGCATGTCAGGAAACAAAGAACATGCTGATTACAATTTGTTGAAGTGTGTAGCCACTACAGCAGGACCCAGTCCACTCTCTGCAGCACCGTGGCCCAATTATAAAGTCGACAGCTATGTTTCTGCAAACCACAGGCACATTCAAAGCTGATGTGCAGCAACTGTGACATATCACATTAAATGCTTTATTAGCTGACTTTCAAGAGGTGGAAGGAGACGCAGGTGGCGTTATAACAGCCATCGAGGCTGCCAAACATCTGACTGCAGTTTGAGCCACACAGGGAATATTTATAAGGACAGCAGTGGACGTTTAGAAGGACAGCGGGGGAAAAATTCAGCCTATTTTGTGGCATGAATTGACAAAATTGCAACATAAAGAAACGCTAAATTTGAATTACTCTGTGGTTTGGTAGAAATGTACTTAGCTCACATTCATTCTGTCACTCTTACTGTCATGGCAAAGAGCAGATCATCACTGTACGCTGAAGGTGTATTCAGAGGCTTGTTCAGTGGTCCCACGGTTACAGACTGTCTCCCCCTGAGTCATGCCACCGTCTGCAGGGACACTCCCATCACCATCATGACGTGGCGCCAAGACGCATGAGTTAAAATATTAGAATACTGTAACTCATGTAGCAGTGAACTGGTTTCACCCCGCTCACCTCGCAGCGTGGCCGAGAGAGTTACTGCCAGGTTCACACTTCAAACATGAATCAGCATATTTGCACCCATTGACAGCCTGTTTCCTCTTGCTCTGCAGTTTTTGTTCCTCCACACTTCCACTGAATTTCGTCTTTCTTCTAAGAAAGGGAGGATTGAGTCGTTAACAGCACAGGTTTTTTCTGGTTTTAACACTTCGACCTCTCACCGCGGTTTGTGTGTGTTTGTGTGTGTGTGTGTGTGTACTTATGTCTTTAATTGCTGCTTCACTTATCAGACAGTTCCATCTTATTTCCACTGTGAGTTCTTTCATTATCAGTGAAACTCAAACTCAGTGAAATTCAGTTGACTTTCCTGTTTTGTTAGTTAGTAAATGTGACTGGCTGTTTTAATAAAGATTAAAGATCTTTAAAGATTAAATCAATAGAGCATCCTTTTCATCTACAGACAGTTTTGCACACAACTATCAACTCTGCACAGAAACATTCATCAGTTTGATGTGTTTGTATTATCAGTTTTTATCTGTATGCCCTGTATGTGTTCTACACTTTTTGGCCTTTTTATGGCTCTATTGACTGAGCAGCCTGAGAGATGACAGACAGTGGGATGCAAGAGAACGGCTGGCCTGTGAACCCAGGCTGCACCGAGGACACAGCCTCTATACATGGGCGACACCAACTGAGCCCCTGGGACACCCAGGGAACGCCCGAGTCTGACAAACTAACATACTTCACTCCCAAAAATTCCTTTATTACCATATAAGAGTCCCACTCACTGATGTTCAACACTGCCTTCAATGGCCAAACACAAATGTTGCCCCCAAGTTCCCATTAAGTCAAGTGAAACCAGAACTCCTTCACAAACAATTCATTCTCTAGTCAGATTGATGTATTTATGTACAGAGCCACAACATTGTCTAATAATGTAGAAGACATTTGAATAGTTCTGCAGCCGTTCAAGTTCCCCAACACATTTACATAAACTACCAAAACCAAGAGATTTGCAGTCAGCCTGGGACTTTTGGATCCCCTCAGGGTCTGGGTCCTGTAAATTCAACTTTGGGACATTCGACTTGGCCAGATATGTAAATGATAGCACAGTGGTGCTGTGGTTAGTGCTGGTTCCTCACGGCAAGACGGTCCTGAGTCCAAAACCCGGCTGGGACAGGACCTTTCAGAGTGCGTATTCCCCTCATGCCTTTATTGGTTTCTTTCCTTCATTAACTTTTTCCCCTCACATATATTAGGAGCCCTTGACTGGGGCACTGGTTAACATCTGGTGCTGGTCCCCGAGCTCTGCATTTGGCTGCCCACTGTGGTAAATGTAGAGAACCAGTTTCATTACACTGTACACTGTGTGACTCTTCCTCTTCTTCTTCTATTTATATAGATTATTATCTACTATTTATCTATAATTATTTAGATAATCGTAGTTTGTAGAAATAATACTTGTTTTGGTTCCTTCTGATAATGCTGCTGCCACATCAGACTGTCAGGACCACACTGCAATAATAACATTACCAGAACTGACTGTAAATGTACATTTATGATGTTTATTATAAAGTGCCACCAAATGTTTTAGTGTTCTGCTCAGCTGAACAAAGCGGACCTGGAGGACTGAATCCAAACGGTCCCACCAGAATCAGGTCGTCCTTTTCTGGTGTCTGTCCTCCAGATAAAAGCTGTGTTTGAGCTCTTCTCTCTAGACTCTCAGCTCCAACTCCCCCATCTGACCCATCTGCCCCACCTGCCCCCACCTGCCCCACCTGCTCCAACTCCCCCATCTGCCCCACCTCCCCCCACCTGCCCCACCTGCTCCAACTCCCCCATCTGCCCCACCTGCCCCCACCTGCACCACCTGCTCCAACTCCCCCATCTGCCCCACCTGCCCCCACCTGCTCCAACTCCCTCACCTGCCCCACCTGCTCCAACACCCCCATCTGCCCCACCTGCTCCAACTCCCCCACCTGCCCCCACCTGCCCCCACCTGCTCCAACTCCCTCACTTTCCCAACCTGCTCCAATTCCCCCATCTGCCCCACCTGCTCCAACTCCCCCATCTGCCCCACCTGCTCCAACACCCCCATCTGCCCCACCTGCTCCAACTCCCCCATCTGCCCCACCTGCCCCAACTGCCCCACCTGCCCCCAACTGCTCCAACTCCCCCATCTGCCCCATCTGCCCCACCTGCCCCCACCTGCTCCACCTGCTCCAACTCCCCCATCTGCACCACCTGCTCCAAACTCTCGCACTTACCCCACCTGCCCCCACCTGCTCCACGTGCCCCACCTGCCCCCACCTGCTCCACCTGCTCCAAACTCCCCCACTTGCCCCACCTGCCCCCACCTGCCACCACCTGCTCCACCTGCTCCTACCTGCCCCACCTGCTCCTACCTGCCCCACCTGCCCCCATCTGCCTCACCTGCCCCCTCCTACCCCACCTGCCCCCACCCTCTCCACCTGCCTTCACCTGCCTCCAGGTGTTTCCACAGTGTCTGATCTTAATATCCATGTAGTGAGTGTTGACGGTTTGTGCTGAGCAGGGTGATGAGTGAGGAGTTTATAATGACGTCACTTCAGTTCAGCCTGCAGTTCACCTGGCCGTGGCTAGATGGCAGTCACGCAGCATCGATGACAGAGGTGCGTTCAGGCGCTCAGCAGCAGCCCGGACATGACTGTGCTGTGCTTTGCCCATGAGCCCCCACAGTAGTTATGTCTGACCTCACACTGAGAGAGAGTGTTTGAGGGCCTGTGTGGACATTGAGGTGTGTTTGGACTTGACTTTGAGATCTGTACCACATGTGTTGGAAGCAAGCGCTTTGGACTCTCATATGCTGGTGCTGGTCTATATATTTTGTGCTTGTGTGACAATTCTCTTTTTACCTTGCCATCGCTCTTTCAGACACATTTGCGTTGTTCGTTTGGAATATGGGCTTGGAAATGTCTCAATTCTGACTTGCAATGCATGAGAGCACAGTGCTGGAAATGTTCACTGTCCTCAGCTGCGTTCCAGACAACTCGTAACTCAAAAATATCTGATCTCCGGCTTGAAAAAGTACAATTTGACAGCATTTTTTGTTGGAACTCTTCCTTGTAAACTCGACATCACGAGGGAGCATTCACCTGACGACACACAACATGGCACCACCTGGAGACGCTCCGCTGTGTTTGCAGGTGACAGTATTTGTATTCGGCTAGCAAATGGAGTATGTATATATGTTTCCAAGTAAAGTGCTGTAAAATAAAGTACAGTGGCATCTGTTTCCTTTTGGGTCATGTTCTTCCTCAAGGTCGCTGCCCTGCTGAGGCTTCACTAGTGTGGCCACTTGCCAGGGAGACATTTTGTTAAGGTTGGCCAAGTTTTGTTAATTTTTGGTGTTGTGCAGTTGGAACACGTTGAGTTCAGGAGCTGCAAATACCAGTTCAGAAGATGGACCTCTGATGTTGACTGGAGAGCAGCACTGTGAGCATGATAGTATGCCAACATTTGCTAATGGGTGCTAAACGCAGCTACGGCTGAGAGTGAATATGATTTATCTTTTCAGGTATTTGGTCATAAACCAAAGCTATTTGTTTCATCCTGTGGGGGACAGGACACACTTTCATGGGGAGATATTTCAGTCTGGACCAAAGTAGTGGACCGACCAGCTTGTACGGCTAAAAAACTATTTCTATGTCTGTCATGCAAGAAAAGGTTAGTGCAGTTACTTAGAGGTGCACAGAGTAGCATCTGCTTCTTCATGGTGAGAGCTTTCCTTCTGTTCTTGAATACATGACCTTATCTGTCATACTGTGCTCGGGGTTCTGCTTCTTTTTAATATGGCAGTCCTGACTTTTCTCTCCCCTCTGATTCTGCTCAGTCTGCTTTCCCATCCCTTCTCCTCCCATCCTTCGCTTCCTTCATCCCCCCTTTCCCTTTTTCTCAGACCACTGTGTTCTTGCCTCCTCCTCCTCCTCCTCCTCCTCCTCTTCTTCTACTTCTTCTTCTTCATCTTCTTCCCTCTCTGGCTTCCTTTGGGCACTTCTTCCACAGATGGGGAGCTCCATAAGAGACGGGAGGAATTGTATCTCTGCTCAGTTCGCCACAGGCACTCCTCAATATTTAATCAGGAGTGCATTTGTTTGAAGAGAGCTCCAAGTATGTGTGTGCGTGTGTGATAAAGAAAGATGTCTGACCGTGTGTGTGTGTGTGTGTGTGTGTGTGTGTGTGTGTGTGTGTGTGTGTGGACACTGGATTTGTATGCAGGAGAGGGAGATAGAAGTGTGTGGTGACAGTTTTGGGATGAAAGGCTTCCTCCAGTCGTGTGGTAATTGGTTTACTATCTCCCCTCCCTGTTTCGGCCCCCTCGCTCCTCTCACTCTCTCTTTCCCATCTTCTCCTTCACTCCACTTCCCCTCCCCCCACCATCCATTCTCTTCCCTGTGCATCATCACGTAACCCTGGTGTGCTGTATAGCACTGCATGTGCTCTACTATGTAGGGCTCATTCCTTCAAATGCTGTACAATCAGGTTTGTTTGATTTTGCTGTGTGTGCATATGTGACGTATGTGTGTGCATGTGTGTGTCTGTGTGTGTGTGTGTGTGTGTGTGTGCGCGCGTGTGTGTCTGTGTGTGTGTGTGAGCAGCCGGTCCCAGTCGTCCACAGGGACCACATATCAGCATATTTCATCATCCTCCAGACTCGGCACAAGCAGCCCAGAGTCCCCTTCTCTGCTTCTGCTTCTTCAGCAGTTCAACAAACACAGAGTATTTTCCTTATTTCTCTCTTTCACTTTTAGGCAGCGACTCGAGCTGTGAGTCTAAATAATAATGTTGCTGCTTTTTATTCAGATTTACTGTAGAGCTTCTGAAGTTCCTCATCATGTGATGGACACTGAAGTCCTTCAGCATCTGGACCTCCAGTGGTGGACTCAGGATGTTTGAGGGGCAGACAACGACAAAGGGGCACCAGCACCCATTCCACCCCAGAGGGCTCCTTGTCATGTCTTACCACAGAGGAATCCAGGAGGACACTTTGGCTGCATTTATCCAATGACCCTTTCCAGAGTGGCAGGGGGCTGGAGCTGCAGGGTGGCAGGGGGCTGGAGCTGCAGGGTGGCAGGGGGCTGGAGCTGCAGGGTGGCAGGGGGCTGGAGCTGTAGGGTGGCAGGGGGCTGGAGCTGTAGGGTGGCAGGGGGCTGGTTCATCACAGGGCGACATATAGAGACAAACAACCATTCGCACTCACAGTGGTTTGTTTCGGTGTAAGCTCATCTCTGTGGCCTCTCTGACAGTCTCCCCCTCAGCAGTAATCTCTCCTCACAGCTGACTGCAGCTTCACAGCTTCTCCTCAGAAGGCAGCTATCTGAACAATGATCAGAAACATGGTCCGATTGGTTTGGGTTCTCAGTAACTGTTCAGCTGTCCTTTCACACTTCGGCAGATTATGACACGCACTTCTTTGTCATCTCCTTGGAGAAACGGTTGAACTAACTGGCATCAGGGCTCTGCAACAATAACTGTGTCAAATCTCGAGTGAAACCAGTATTTTGCCATGAAACTTAAATTCTTAAAGGCCCAGAGAACTCACGGTCCTCAGTCATCCTCCAGCTATCTCACTATGAGTAACAGGCTGGACGTGAGCGTCAGGATGGTTTCAGTGTTTCACATGGGAACACTCTCACTGGTTTGATTTGGGGAGATGATGTCATGTTTTTTAACCCCCAGTCAGGATTTGCTCGTTCATATTGTCACCATCCAACATGCACACAGGAAATATTAAGAAATTTGCAGAATTGTTGATTGTTAAACATATAAGAAACATAATAAGATTAAAATAAATAGGAAATAATATATGAGAAGACTTCTTCTTATGATAAAATATTGAATATCAATATGTTCACTGTATTGTATAGAATTTAGAAATTCCAATATTGTCAACACTACCATGAACGGTTCTGCTTGAGTCCTGCAGATCCAGCAGATGTTGACTGGACAGCAGCTTTTCTTTATCCAGCCGTCTTTTGTTCTGACTGAGCGACTCGTCATGGCAGAACCACACACTGTACCTTTACACAGGTAAACCAAAGAAAGCTGAAAATGAGCGTGAGACGGACCTGACCTTCACTACAATATGAATGATTTCATAACAAAGTAGATCAGGCGTGCGGTGCTTCTGTCTGCATTGCTCCAGCAGCCAACATTATGTTGTGCTCATGTTATCATTGTGTTCAGGTACAGCCGATCACAGGGCTCTGTTGCTGCTGACAAGCTTTTCTGTATCTATTTGATTTGATGTGAAAGCTCCAGAAACACGTCTTTGTTTAGCAATTGGCATGTTAAATCAGTTTCAGTGTCATGCAGCCGTCTGCATCTGATGCTCAGTGGAGAGTGACACCTGGTTAATCCTGACGGAGCTCCATCACAGTGTGTGAGTGAGTGATGTGGTCAAGAGGAACGAGACAGCAGCACTACGATGGACAACAGTACAGACAGCGGCTACAATAAGCCATCATTGTGTGTCTGTGTTGAGTTTTGTCACGCATCACTGTTCTTTTCCCTTGTGTGAGTTCAGCATCAGTTTAACATGTTCATGGATGAAATGTTAATGTGTGTGTGAGTCTGTGTGTGTGTGATTCAGCTGTCAAACTGTGTGCACATCGGTCCATTACCTCTGACAGCGATGGTGTTGGTATAATCTGAGTCCCTGAAAGGGGCCAATTATCCCAGATTACAGATCCTATCAGGAGAGCGGACTCGACATCTGAGTTACACAACTGAACTCGCTGCACTCGATCTGGACTCGGCTCACAGTTACGTCCTCTTGAGTATCAAGCTCAGATCCTCGTGGATCTGCTGAACTGAAATTAATCATCTTTCAGATCATACTCACTTGTAATCTTTTATCAGTTAACTCAACTTCCCAAGAGGGCTGACATCCTTTTCAAACCATGCATTGAAATCCTTTAGAATAAGAGCTTCTTATTAAAAGCACATGCAGCCGGTTTCAGATTAAACATGAGAACATTTTACACATTAATGCTGTTATAATACTGTGTCCAGTGCATATTAAAAAGGGCTTTTAACCTCTTTTTAAAGAACACAATCCAGTCTTATCCTTCCTCTTTTTAACAACACAAGAACAGTATAAACATGGTATTTCAGTATGAAAATATAAAATAATTGAAATGATGAATGATAAAAAAAGATAATACACCTTTGATTCGTGTTGTTAAAATGGAGAGAGGAATGTAGTCACCTTTTGAGTTGTCACTTTAATTTAAAATAAGTTTAAATTGTGCTTTTTTCATTTCTATACCTGGAAGTGTTTGACGCTTGTCAAACACTTAAACACTCATCTCAGAGCTGATCTCAAGTCTGATTCTTAAAGGAGCTCTAATTCTTTCGGTGACTCTGGCGCCCCCTGTGGATGAAAGTGTCCCTCCGCCTCATGTAAAGATCGTGATCAGTGTGCAGTGAGTGAGAGGCAGAGACAAAACTTTAACATCGTGTGTGTATGCTCGGAAATGTAAGATCAATAACTGTAAAATGCAAAACGTATCACAGTAAAGACTGTTTTAGAGCTGTGATGTTGGAGCAGCCTACAGAGGAGCTGTCCTCAGGAGGCTGCTGAACTTCTCTCCACTCAGTCAGACAGAAGCATCATTATTAAACTGAGACGATCAAAACCAACTAAAGTTCCTTGTAGTACGTTTGACAAACACTGTTGTTTTGCTCCATGCGCCAAATAAATGACCATAAGTGTTGTGCAGCATCGATACCTGTTCTACAGCTGAATTCACACTAAAAGTTTGATATATAAACTCAGTAGGTTTGTGTTTGTGTCTGTGTGTTATCATCACAGGGACACAGCAGGCTGGACTGACGGTCACCAGGCAGCAGTGGAATAACAGACGGTTGTCAGGAGCCACTTCTCCTGCTGGTCTGGCTCACATACAAACTACGACTCATGAATATGTGTCTCAGAGCGCCAACCGGGCAGGAAGTGAGGTGTCCGGCAGCAGGAAGGGAATTCCCCAGATTCTTAAAACGTCATCATAACGTTCTGTTAAAGGAACATTTCAAAGACATTTAAATCAGAGAGGAAATCTCTCACCTGACTAATAAACAAAGACGCTTTGTCTTCATGAATGAATCAACAAACAGACAAAACAGTTTCACTCTGTTTCACTTTGTATATATGTGGCGGACCCTGCCACCTTTGTAGCTTCAAACAGTGTTCTGGATCCTCTGAGCACGGGTTGTTTATTCAGTCATGGAGAAACTCAATATTTCTGAGGTTGTAGTATTAGCTCATTAATATGGTAAATATCAGTAATATGTCATAAACAACATAGTGAAGAAGCGTCTTGATGAGACACTGAAACAAGTCCAGTGTGGTCCATGACCCGGAGAACCATCACCCTGCTGTGAACATGTAAATATTACTCTCAGTCTGAATCCTTCTGTACAACTTTCAGGTCTGCACCGAAGACACCAGGTGTTTCACCTGGTTAAGGATCGGGAAGGAAATCAGTCTCACCTGTACAAGAGATTTTAATCTCAACATGACTTCCTGGTGAAATAACACACTCTGCAAACAGCCTCAACCCTGCAGACAGACCTGGTGTCTCACCTCCCAGAGGAGACAGACCTGGCGTCTCACCTCCCAGAGGAGACAGACCTGGTGTCTCACCTCCCAGAGGAGACAGACCTGGTGTCTCACCTGTCAGAGGAGACAGACCTGGTGTCTCACCTCCCAGAGGAGACAGACCTGGCGTCTCACCTGTCAGAGGAGACAGACCTGGTGTCTCACGTCCTTCAGGCCCTCTTCTGTGTCAGCTCACCTGGCTCAGGTCACACTGGAAGAGGACGCCCAGCCCCACCCTGACACATCCCCCCTCCCATACTCTCTGTGGCAGCTCTTTGTTTACCTATGGAAATCTGAGCCAGGTGATGTGATGACGTAGCCCTACTGCTGTTCTCCCCTCCCCCCTCAGTCTCTCACCTTAGGACGGTGATGACGTGTGAATGAATACTCATCAAACTGAAGCTGGGATGTCAGCAGGACCGTTAAAATGTGACGTTTTGTAAACGTACTTTGCTCTTTACCTTGTCAGAGCGGCGACAGAGTGAAAGGTGGAAGTGATGCAACGTTTCTGTGCACCTGTGACCCCCTCCCCCCTCCCCCTGCCTGCCTACACGCACATCCACGCACCAACCTGGTAGTCCCGAGGAGCGGGACGCGCGAGCCGTTGGGTGGAGCAGCAGCGTCGCGTGCTGCGGAACACACTCAGTAGGTCGAGTGGGCGCGCGCGGTTCGGTTGCAGATGCAGGTCGCGGAGTGTGAGCGCGAGGCGGGGGGAAATGGCGAACGGGCGCGGGCGGCGCTGCGCCTCGTGAGGATACAGTAGAACCCGGAGCGGCGGCAGCGGGACGGAGCACCGAACCATGGAGGACTCCGAGCCCGCAGAGGACGGCTTGCTCGCCGGCTTGCGGTGGAACCGGAGCGCACGGGACCAGGCTCAGCTCAAACACAAAATCCGGGATCTGCCGGGGTTACTGAAGCACGGGCTGCACCTGCGGAAGAAGAGCGTGAGTGTTGAAACCTGTCTCTCCGTCTGTCCCTGTTCTCCGTGTGACGATCTGTCCAGCCTTCAGTCTGCGCGAGGCTGTTTCATAACCCCGTCACGACTCAGGTGTTTTCATTTTGATACGAGCGTTACTGTCGCAGTGCGTGTGTGTGTGTGTGTGTGTGTGTGTGTGTGTGTGTGTGTGTGCGCGCGCGCGCGCTCTACATCCATAATAACCAATTGCTGTTGGACATCATACCTTCACACTCCGGTAGTCAAGGCAACACTACCACCCCCCAACACACACACACACACACACACACACACGCGCGCACAGAAACACACACACAGCCAACAGACATGTATATGTGCATGTTTCTACACAATGTGCAGCTACCAAACTACCTGTCATTTTAATTATTGAAGACTAGGAGAAGGTGGTAATGGGCCTCAGATTCTGAGAGATTCTGAGTGGTTCTGAGCGGTTCTGAGAGATTCTGAGCGGTTCTGAGTGGTGATGTCTTTTCACAGCTCGGACATTCAGTTTAGGATGGACAAAAGAGGCAAACAGCAGATCGTCACATGTGAGGAAGCTGGAGACGAAACATATTGTGAATTTTTGTTTGATCAAACATTAACTCATCAAATGACCCTGTAATGATTTCTGAATGAACAGTCAGTTATTTTCGCCTTTATTCCCGAGTAAACATCATCACCGGTCCAAATGGGCCAAGTCTGTGAATCGGCCATCTGTAGGCCATCTCCCGGGTCCTCTGGTTCTGCTTTGTGTCTGTCGCTCTGCTGGGCAGTAAATGTATGTGTCCTGATGTGAAACCAACACACCTGACAAGACAAATATCTGCTTGAAGCATCAGCTCCGCTCATCTTCATCTTCATCGGCGGCGGCAGCCAGTTGAAACCGTCCCTGATTCTCTGTGTGGCATCAGAGATACAGTGCCAGGACTTCCTGTCCCAACAGACCCACATGTGATAAATAGATGCAACCTTTGTTTCGTGAAGCTGCAGAGGAACAGCTGGTGATCAGCGCTGATAGTTTGTGTTGACTAATCAATGAAAGTACATCCTGTAACGAGTTCTAGTCCAGAGAAATAACACCGTATAAAGAATGGATCACCTCACACAGTGTGTGTGTGTGTGTGTGTGTGTGTGTGTGTGTGTGTGTGTGTGTGTGATGAGGTGTGTGTCAGTGGTGTAAAGGTATGGCTGTTCTGTGCAGACTGGTTCTCTCAGGCGGTTGGCTGTGCTTCACCTGGCGCACACACAATCACACTTCTTTTTGTATATGCACATGTGAATTCTGCAGACAGGTGAGGAGAAGATCTGCCATGCTGTGTGTTTGTACCGCACTACAGTGGCACTCAAAATAGCTAATGCTAAATGCTAAAAGTAAACGGGTGACATGAGCTCAGATGACGTCGCCCCTTGCAGGTGGACACCTGTGCACATCTTTTATCTCTTTCTTTGTTTTCTTCTTTCTTCTTGTATTTCCAGTCCTGGAAAACCTCTAAACCTCTCACATACAGTTTTTCACATGTGTGCGCCGACAGCTGAAACTTGTGTTGTACAAAGACTTCTGTCGCTTTAGCTTCCAACCTGCAGCAGCCTCACCTTTAACAGTCCTGTCTCGCATTGTCCTCTGTTGTGACTTGCTCCGGTATTCAATTCTTAGTCCTATATTGGCCAAGATATGACAGGAGCAGAGAGTTCTGCTCAAAGGTACGCTTCACCTGCTTTTCAACTCTGATTGCACCTGTCAGGGTGCTATGTGCAGAAGTCAGGCTGAAGTTTGAATCAGGTCAAGTCAGGTCAAAGTTTATCACAGTCCAGCATCACAAAGCATGTCTGAAAGAGCTGCACACGTACACATCACAGAAATCAAACAACAAAATGCTCCAATGTATTAAAGTGAGATAAATGACTTAAAATGCATCTAAAGCTGGATATGTGTCACACACACAACACACACAAACCATGAGCAGCATCACTGGAGAGAGAGCTGTATGAGGTTCTGACCTGAGGCGGGGCGGCCGTAGCTCAGGTGTAGCTGTAGCTCAGCTGTACCTCAGGTGTAGCCATAGGTCAGGTGTAGCTGGAGCTCAGGTGTAGCTTGGCTGTAGCTCAGGTGTAGCTGTAGCTCAGGTGTAGATGTAGCTCAGCTGTAGCTTGCCTGTAGCTCAGGTGTAGCTCAGGTGTAGCTGTAGCTCAGCCATAACTCAGCTGTAGTTGTAGCTCAGGAGGTGGAGCGGGTCATCTAGTTATCAAAAGTGCATGTCAAAGTGTCCTTGAACAAGAATCTAATGTGTGTGTGTGTGTGTGTGTCTTGTAAATGTGGTCAGTAGACTGGATCAGCACTATAGAAATGTAAGTCCATTTAAATAAAGGATATTTAAGAAAACATAGTGAAGTGAGACGACAATATGTGAAAAGGAAAGTAACACACAACACATCTGTAAGTGCCCACACAGAGGAGAGGAGGAGGGGAAGAGGAGGAGGAGGAGAGGAAGAGAAGAGGAAGAGGAGGAGAGGAGGAGGGGAAGAGGAGGAGGAGGAGGAGAGATGAATATTTCCATCTGACTGGTGAAAAGACATGTTCACAGTTTCTTTTGAAAGAGTCGGCGGAGCCTCTTCCATTTGGTTGGAAGAAGAAAGCGAGGCTTGTTAGGAGAAGAGCCACGAACGTACTGATGTGTGATGTGTTGTTGGCAGGGCTCCACACTGATTCTTCACACTGGTTGCACAGCACCGTTTTTTTATTTTGGTGCACCAGCACATAATGACGGTGCATCCAATAACACACTTAAGATTAATTCTCACACAACAGCTTTTCGTTGCCCTGCAGGAGCTCTGTGAGGAGCTGTGAGGAGACGCAGCTGGACTCAGGAGGTGAAGTTGTCGGCAGCCAACAGCTGAAATGATCTTGAAATAAGAACATGATGCGATTAGACTACAAAAGGAACACATGCTAGTTTTGTTAGTAACAGCTCAGTCAGGTCTCAGATTCGATACTTATTGATCAGACACATTGGCGTAGTGGGACAGAAGCACAGTGGACTTAAAACACACATGTATGGACCCCCTGCTGAGGAAATGCAGCCATTGGTTGAAGTGGCCACAGACAGATGCTGACAGAAGCTGATTGGTCGAAACATGTTTGGTACTCTGGACTGTTAGCTTTGGCTGGATTCTGTTGCTGCCACCAGAACATGGGAAGAATCAGTGTTTGTGACAGCGTGACACATCTGGAAACATGTGACCAGTGAGGCTTTCTAGATGCTCACTCTGTTTTATGGTGTTGAAATACAACACCATCTTTCTACTTTTATCGATTTGAATGACTAACATGAATAGAATGGATCATGCAGCCCCCCACACAATCCTGAATTCTCATTTTTAAATGTGACATCTGGATGTGTATCACATAAAACAGCCGTTACACTTGTGTTCACTAAAAGCTTGAACACAAACCAGACATACAATACTTCCACCCACAAACACAACATGTACATGTGCTGAACAGTATGCTGCTCAAAATCATTCAGGCTGTAAAATGAGATTATCACAGTCATGATGTGAGTTTATAGGCTGTATGATCGCTGTCTTAGAGGAGAAGTGATAATATTCCTCAGAAGCATTATACATGCAGCAAACACAAGCTACTGATGTGTTTTTATGTCTGCCAGCAATATCTCCCATCCAGAACTGCATTAAACATCCAGATCAGAAGGATGGAGAGAGAGAACCTCCACAGATCCTCACAGCTGAACCAACCTGCACATCACAGAACAGCTCAGACCAACAACAAGTGAATCTGCTCTTCCAGATACGAACGATGCACCTGGATGCAACACTCATAATACAAGACAGGAAACAAGGACCGGACGAACTTGAGAGCATCTTTATTATTATTATTATTATTATTATTATTATTATTATTATTGTTATTATTATGTGTTTAACCCACAAAAGTGTTGATCCGTCTGACAAACCAACGTGGGTGAAAACATCAGGTCCTTTGCAGAGGTAATGATTAATCGATCAAAACGTCCATGAACCGTTTTCTGTTGATGGATAACTTGTTATGAATCACTACCTACGGAGACGCCAGAGGTCATGTGTCTGCTGACAGGTAGCAGCCCGGCGTGTGTGTCTTTGTGTGTGTGTTGTGTTCGTGTAGCTGCTGCGATGTCTCCATTTTGACTTCCTCGTCTGACGGGTCTGTGCAGCAGTCGTCAGCTCAGTGTGTGTGAGGAGGCAGACCTGCTGCAGCTCTGCTCTGCCTCAGCATCTCATCTGAGAGTAATCCATTTCCTTCACATAATGACCTCACTCTCTCTCTCTCTGCATGTCAGCATGTGCTCTCTCTTTACAGCTCATCCCTTCTCATTCGTCTCCTCTTCTCTTCTTCCGTCACTCTCTTTTGGCCTCCGGTGTAGCGACGGCAGTGGGCTGTCCACCTGTGACGGAGGAGTGTGTGTTTGTGAGGCTCACAGGAACGTGGCCAGTGGATATTCCTCTCGTATGAATGAAACGCCTCCTCCTCCAGCTCTGGTGTGTCTTGAGTGTGTTTGTGAGAAGAGATGACGGAGGAGAAACGAAGAGCTCTCCAGAGATCTGGATTCACCAGACAGGGAGACAAAGAGATGAAGAGATAAGATAGAGTGACCAAGACAAAGAGAGAAGGAAGGAGGACGACAGAGAGAGAGAGAGAGAGCGAGAGAGAGTCACAAACACTTAATGTAGTGTGTGTGTACTCGGCTGGCTGGTGTGCAGTCGACGCTGCACGTCTTCAGACACAACGCCCCAAATAAGCTCTCGTCTTTACTGATATCTGGAGGACGTCCGCACGGAGCTGCTGCTTTTTCACAGGCAAAAACTGAGCTCTTGCATTGCATTGTTGCATTGTGGGTAAATCTGAAACCCCAGCTTTGGGTTTTATTGTGAGTGAGGAAGAACTCTGTCACCTCCAGCTACCTCTGTGATCTTTCATTTTGAATATCTGTGTTCCAGTCGGGCTGCTACTAGCTTTGGCTGAAAGTTTAGAAACGTCTAACATCTGCCATGTCCAGATCTGTATTTTGAAGGAGATGCTGCGATGGCCTCACCAAAAAAAGGCAATAGACTGATAAAGAGCTTAATAAAGCTAAAAACATGTGCACATAAAAAAACAGGTGTGTACACAGAGCAGTATCAAACATCCTCACATCCTCGTCCAAGCTTTGACTTTAATGTTGTCACTGAAAAACATTTTCAGTCTCAAGGCTCATTCGTGCACAGTTTTTAGATACGGACCGAGACGATTTTCCGTACTCTGCATTCATTTCATCTGGATCTCTGCATGTGTTCTGATAGCCTGGCGGATACGAACCAACAGATAGCCTGGCGGATACGAACCAAGCAAATCACGATCACAGGACAAGAGAAGAGGATCTGAAAATGGCAGCAGGTTATGTTGGTGATGAACGTTTTAAGCATCAGTAGGATGTTACTTCACCTTTGGCACAGTGACGGTTAACACAGAGCAGCTGGCAGACGGGACGGGAAGTGTGACAGAGATACTGAACTATAGAGGTGCAGAATTGTTTCTTTTGGCAAGGCTAAGGGTTTCCCTTTATTTCCAGTCTTTATGCTAAGCTAAATTAATTGTCTTCTTCCTGTAGCCTTATCTTCTGAAACCCTCGGCAAAAAGCAAATATGCATATTTCCCAAAATGTGTGTGTGTGTGTGTGTGTGTGTGTGTGTGTGTGTGTGTGTGTGTGTGTGTGTGTGTGTGTGTGTGTCAGACAGTATCATGGCTGTAATGAGGATCACACTCACGCTCGTCATCTCTCCAATCATCCCTCTATCTCATGTTTTGCAGCTCAGAGCCACAGCCGTGGATTTCTCCCGCTCTCTGTCTTTGTCTTACACTTTTCTTTTTTTCACGATTACAATTAAACTGATCTGTCTGTCTCTCCTGCCTCAGCTGTCTTCCTCTCCACCTGTCTTGCTCACACCTCAGTCATACATCTACAGACTGTTTGATTTGTTTCTCTCTTCTTCCTCGGCCTGTAGCCCAACACATTTGTGTTTGTCCATCTGTGTCAGTCGGCTGCTAAGGTGCTTCATCAGATCTCCCTGTTTCTGTCTCCGTCCTCATTTGGTTTGTTAATGTCAACCAGCGAGCGGTGGAGGGCAGCAGCACAGGCTCCGTTTTATATGTGAGGGTTTCCAGAGGGAATCAAACCCACAACTCCATCAGTGATCCTGCTTCACAGTGCACTCACAGACCAGTTGCACTCGTATTGCAGGTTATCTTCTGTCTGTATTTTAACGAAGGCTGGCAACGTGATCATCATCCTAATGCAAGCCTACAGTTTGCATTTTGATCAGCGCGCTCTCAGAGGAGTTCTTGTAAAATGGACAAATTATTTTTCGCCCTCATGCATGTTCAGATTTTTTGACAGCAATCAACAGATTGTACAAATCTCTGTAAGTAATCTTTGACAGCAATTACAGCGTTTGAGTTTTGAGTGTGTGGATACAACTGGACACCAGATTTTCCCCTGTCAGTACAAAACTGCTCAAGTTGGGTCGGGTTGCACGGAGAGAAGACTCAAGGTCCAGCATTAGATTGGCTGATTGAGTCTGTCCTGATAGAACTGTGTTGCTGTCGTCGATGCACTCTTGCCTTGGCTGAAAAATAAGTGTTTCTCCAAGTCAGCATTCTCTGTCAGACAGCAGCAAGTCTTTCTCCAGGATTATTCTGTATTTTGCTGTGTTCATTTCCCGCTCTATCTTCAGACTGTTCTAAGGCCCTCTGCAGGAACCCACGCCCTCTGAATGACAGTGGCTCGACCTGTGAACACAGTGAGATGGTCATATTCACACGACTCCTCTGTCTCCTGGCCGTGATGCTGGGATAATGATATGCTGTCATGTTCCAGATTGCATGTTACATAAACATCAGGAATCTGACAACTAGTTACCATTTCACTGCTTCACAATTGATCTGCAACTTAAAGACAATAGATAGTGAAGACCTGGAGGAACACTGGGTCATATTTCAAAATGAGAACAACATTTTTGATCAACCACTAGCTAAAGTTAGCATTCAGCCACTGCTAAGCTAACGTAACTGCTTGATCACATACAGTACATTTCACTTCCAGGCTTAAAGATGTGTGTGTGTGCATTGATATTTTCGTCTCTATTATTTATGCCTTTCTTGTCATATCATGTAACACTATCGATAGTAACATTAGCTGGTAAGTGGTTGAATGCTAACGTTAGCTCTCGTCTAACAGAAGCTCACAAGTCATGTTGCCTGATGTCCCTCCGAGTTTCACTTCAGTTGCTAGTTGCTGATTTATCAGGAAGCAGTGAAATAATGAACGAGTCGTCACATTCTCGTTACAGGACTTTGAACCTGGATCACAGAAGTGTCTGAACTGAGTGTGATGATGAGGAACATTTGTGCTTTTCACAGATTTGATTGGAAAAGTAAAGGTGATATGAAACAACATGTTGACATGTCACAGTAGGAAAAGTACAGGTGTGAATAATAAAGTTAATGTGATGGCTGAATCTCCGTATACGTGTGTGCTGGTTCAGTGTCACGGCTGACTGCCACGCTTGAATAGAGGAGAGCCTTTGATAGAGAAACACCTGTTACACCTTCATCACGACAGCACTGACTGAACAATGGAACGTTTGCTGTGGCTGTGTAGATTTAGATCGGTTATGTGTGTGTAACATAAAGATCAGCTGTCACACCCTGATTACACACAGGTGACCTCCATTCACATGGAACACGTGGCTGCACTGGTGACATCTTCAGGTGTGTCGGTCAGGTAAACACTGAGGTTTGATTACCTTCTGTTGTGTGTTAGTAGAGATTGCTCAGGTGACATCAGAGAGTCTGTTGATCGTGTCATAAAGCCTCTTTACCTTCTGTGATTCAGAGCTGTAAAACAATAAAACACTTTACAGACACGGTAACGTCTCCTGGTGTCGGCTGGAAGTAACAGATTCAACTTTTCAAAGTAGTGCAACTAAATAATGTGATGTTTTAACATATTAAGTGTTGGCCATATGTTAGCAGTGATAAAACAGTCACACATGTGAAAGTGAGGAGGTGTTACTAGGTACCTTACAATACATCACACTCACAGCAGAGAGGAGCACAGATGGCTGCATGTAGTGCTGGTTCTGCTCTGCTTGATCCAACACTTACTATCATTTCTAATCTGCTTTCTGACTGGTGTGTCAACACAGTGTCAGTGCTGTCATCCAGCTCCTCCAGTGCCACAATAATCCATAAAGATTAAGAGTTTGTTTCCTGATGTGGGAGCAGAGGTGGAGTGGATACGCCCGGGGTGAAGGCAGCATACAACATGCTGATAACACTGTGAAGATGTATCGTGTTGGACACACTCTTACTTTTTATTGCTGTGAACTGACTTGATACATATCTTTGTATTAATGTTTACTATGTCACTGGATTCATTGACGAGTGCTTCAGTAACTGTGTCACTGTTTGGATCTGATAATCACACCGACAAGTCAGAATGAATGATCACGTTCTCAAGGTGTGCTGCACTGATTGTTCAAACAGAACCTGACTAATGCTTTTGAAACGGTAAAACTGGTCTGACTCATGTTACAGTCTGTTTGCTCTGTGTGTGTGTGTGTGTGTGTGTGTGTGTGTGTGTCTCTCACTGTGTTTGGCTCTGACAGTTTTTGTGTTTTTTGTTTCAACAGCAATCACCTGATACTATCCCCGGACCAAGCACTGGACCTGCAGTACACAAGGTAAGAGTATGCACGCACGCACACACGCACGCACACACGCACACACGCACGCACGCACGCACGCACACACACACACACACACTTGCAGGTGATGTCATCCCTTTAGTTTTGCTTTAAAGCAAAATTGTGTTTGTTTTGCCCAACACAGGTGACATCACTAATGATACCTGGACATTTTCCAAGCTTATTTCACCAACTACACACACACACACACACACACACACACACACACACACACACACACACACACACACACACACACACACACACACACACACTCTCTCAGAGTGTGTTAATTTGTCAGGCATCTAAAGGCAGAAATCTAAAGTTTAAAGTTGTTTATTTTGTGTGGTTGGTTGTATTTTACTATATTTTCTTTCACATTTTGCTTCATTGGAATCCATCACTGATGTGGTGCCCAGAGCAGCAGCTACTGGTAAAATCCTGCCTATGACCCCTTGAGCATAGGGATGCTTTGTAAAAGCAGTCCAAATCTTTTTAATCCTTATTTTTCTATTTGTTTAAGATATTTGTCCAGAAAATGCTGATCAAGAATTGAACGTGGTCACTGACAGCTGGAACAATCAGTAACTATGAGATAGTCTGAATGATTGTGATGGCGGCTGGACGCTGACGTTCACTTCCTGTCTGCCTGGACTGGATCCGTCCTCACACTGATGATAGAACACTTTTAGATCAGTTTGAAAAACTTGTTTCAGCAGGTTGAGTCATAAATCATTCGTCATTTTCAAATCTTGATCCAGTTTCCTGTCGAGTCATCACATAAGTGTGCAGACTGCAGAAGGCTCAGCAGAACCGTGTGAGAGGATCAGCTGGAGGACTGGCTGCATGGGCCGAACTGATCCCAGGTCTTTATCTGAAGACCACATTGTTGCTGCAAAGATGATCAGTTATTCTGATTTGAGGTCAGAAACCTCCTTTGAGGTCAAGATTCAGTCTGTCACATACTGCAGACACGCGCCACTCTGGAGCTGGATTGATGAGTTCCGGTTTCACTCAGTGTTTCTCACCTGAATACAGAAACTGCCAGCAGGAGTGTGAGCTGCACTTCCTTCTTAGTGGAGCAATTACAGAGCTGATTGTTTTTTATTGAAGTGTTGATGTTTCTGTCAGCTCACTTCTGTCCTGCCTTTAGTCGACTCATGGCCGCACAGAGTTCTGCTGCTGTGGGATGTGATGGAAACAGAACCAGGACCCACTCTTACTGCATAGCACTACATTTCACAGGACCTTTATTCGACCCGTGCTCTACCATCCTGTTGCACATGTTGCAGTGACTTCTTAAAGTGCATTTTTCCCAAAAAGCCACGAAGCTTTGCCACACAGATAATGACAGGATGAGAAGCAGGTCGGGCTGACACTGAAGTGAGTCTCTCATTTTCAACACAAGTGAGATGGAGCCTCGTCGTCCCTCAGCTGGCTCCGCTCTGTAGCATGTCAACATGAGTACGCATGGAACAGAACAAGCAGCCTATGACAACACTTGAATTGAAATAGTCATATTAACTCTGATGTCAGCAGCAGGATGATTGCAGTGCCTCAGTCAGTGTGTCAGACCTCAGGCAGTGACATGGAGCTGGTCAGTGTCAGCAGCACGCCGGCTCTCTGCTATGTCCAGAGAGATGCTGATATGATTTTAGTCAAAGTTATTAGCGATCAGTCTTTAAAATGAAATGTGCTCCTCTGTGTGTCAGTCTTGTTCCCAGAGTTTTCCGTGTGCCGGTCGGAGCGTGAGGAACGCCTTCCTCTCTCATGGACCATACCCGGCTAAAGACAAGATACACCTGGCCAGAATCATACGGTACTGATGTCTGATGTCTGTGTGTCTGTCTGTGTGTCTGTCTGTGTGTCTGTCTGTGTACCTGTCTGTGTGTCTGTCTGTGTACCTGTCTGTGTGTCTGTCTGTGTACCTGTCTGTGTACCTGTCTGTGTACCCGTCTGTGTACCTGTCTGTGGACCTGTCTGTGTACCCGTCTGTGTACCTGTCTGTGTACCCGTCTGTGTGTCTGTCTGTGTACCTGTCTGTGTGTCTGTCTGTGTATCTGTCTGTGTACCTGTCTGTGTGTCTGTCTGTGTACCTGTCTGTGTACCTGTCTGTGTGTCTGTCTGTGTGTCTGTCTGTGTACCTGTCTGTGTGTCTGTCTGCGTGCAGAGCTGAATCGATGTGTGTGGTGAAGCACATACACCGACTTGCCCCATCCTGATTGGCCGCTCATGTTGCTTACGCATTAGGACCGTGACGTAGACAGCAGAGCACATAGAGGGCTGGGAATACATGTAACATACTGTACATATGGTACACAGAGATGCATGCAAAAACCACGTGAACATCTGGACATGAATATAATTAGATGTGATAAATGTCTCTCACACACACACACACACACACACACACACAGGTTTATCCTGGGGGACAGCAGACAGAACGTATTCAGTGTTTCAGAGGAAAAGGCTTCCAGAGAACTAATGAATAATCAATGGATATTGATTCAGTAGAAAAGACAAGGCTGTACATGTGTGCTGAAAGTGTGTGTGTGTGTCTGTGTGTGTGTGTGTTTTAACAGGCGTAGTTATGTGGGTGTGGAGCTGGTGCAGTGGCTGTGTGAGCAGTGCGTGTACGTGCGCTGTCGGACGACTGCTGTGCGTGTCTGGCAGGTGCTGCTGGAGCTGGGAGTCCTGCTGTCTGGTAACCACACACACACACACACACACACACACACACACACACACACACACACACACACACACACACACACACTAACCTTCCAGTGACATCAGCAACAATCTGCACATCTGAAAAGAGACAAAAAATGAAGCTCTGTGTATGTCCTGATAATACCATTATTAGACAATGTTAACAGCTTAGTGTAAAAAGGGTAAATATTCATGATCTCCTGCTTTTGAACGTTGCTCAGATTCGGTGCATCAGTCGGGTTAATCCACCACGACTGACACGAAGCGCTTACTCAGGTGTTATAGTTGCCACCATGCTGCTGCTCTTTCTGTAGAATCAGAAGAGTTATTAGTGTCTTCTTTAAGACACATGGGTACATTTTAAATAACAACATGTAAATACAAGTAATGCACAAAGCAACACTTGTCTTGAATCTTTAAGACCCTTTTTAAACGGCTCTTATTTTGAGTGTTATCAGCATGTTTTCACTAATTTATCATCTCTTCTTTATGGTTTTTCTCAAAGAACAACTTTTCTCAGTCCTCCTTTCATCATCTTTTCATTTTCACAGCCCAAAATGTTAAACGTGTAATATGTAAGAATTGGTCGTCTGTCAAATGTGCATGTCAAGAGTAACCATTAACTGCCCCTAACTTTAGCTGCTGTCAGCTAGTTAGCCGTGCAGCTAGCTGCCTGGGCTGGAAGCTCGGGGACCAGGTGTGTGAGAGGTGCATGAGAGCGGGATGGGCTGGAGCTAGCTGGTTAGCATGCTAACTTCTCTGGTGTTTGATCACAATAAATGTTTTTAACAGAATTCTTACTTATAGTCCCTTTAAAGTCTTTACTTGATAATGATATATTAAACAAATATTTGCTCACTTGTTGATTAATCCTGTACATTTGTAAGATATCATACACACATACATCATTTTGTTTTTCATTCTGTTGCAGACTGTCACCTAACGATTATGATTACAGTTATGATCATGTGGCTAAAAGGTGAAGTGTTGATTACACTGTAGTGATCTTTACAAACGATGGACATTCATTATGTATGATTATTGATACATTATTAGAGTAGAGAGTCCCTACTGTGAAAATGAAAAAGACTAACAGGAAAATTTCAGAAGCTGCTTCTTCTCACGTGTGTGTTGTTGTTTCTGTGCGTTGTCTTCCTCCAGTGGACCAGCGGGTGGTGTTTTCAGACTCCAACTCCTACTACCAGTTCAGCTTTGAGGAGTGTGACTCCGCCTCCTGTGAGTTTCGCTCCAATGAGGGGGAGTGGCCAGAGGCAGTTAGGCTCCTCCTACAACTCGCCCCGTATGTTCAGTTTCGCTCTGGAGGCGGGACCACCAGCCCGTAAGTGTCCCATTAAATCTTAATGCATTGATGTGAGATGATGTTAGATTGTGTAACACATTAACCGAGCTTTCAGTGCAGAGGTGATTACACCTGCATCATGTTGTAACGCCAGCAGGAGGCGACTGCTGGTTTCAACAAGAAGGCCCATTGTATGTAAGCTTATGAGAACATGACTCTACTTCTCACTTGATTTATACCTAAACAGTTTAGTTTATATTTGATTTATTTGTATTATTTAGTTATATTTCATGCTGGTTTATGACTAGCATGGATAAATTAAGGACTGAGAGGTTCCTATGTTATTAATTTATTTCTTAACTCCTCCTGCAGAAACACATTCAAAATCATATTAAATGAGACATTTTGAATAGAACTTAAGTGTAAAGCACGGAATACAAACAGAACAGATTAGCTGCTCACTGGTCAGAGAAATAACACTGACCCTTCTTGATGGTGGATATTGTGAAAACATATCTGAAATGATGGTAAATATTGTGATATCATATAGACTAATCCTGATCCAACTTTACTTTTAAAACAAAAAGAGAAAGTTCTGAAGTCATTTGTCTGTTGAAACACAACCAAAGTTAATGGCTTCAGCTTGTGTCACTGAGTCGACACGTCAAATCTTAGCAGAACGTTGATGATGGCTGACGGTGCGTTGACCTGAAGTGGAAGCTCGTTGTTCTGCTAAAATATCAAAGTGACAGTGTTTCTGCTCAGACTGCAGATCCAGGTCATTTGTGTGTCTGATGGCTTACTTTGAAAAGTGACAAGAGACAAAACATTGTGTTTGATTTGGTGAAGGGAGGAAGGACACACACAAACACACACACACACACACACACACACACACACACACACACTTTAAGATCTTCAGAAGCCTATTCTCTCCTCAGTTTTTAAAATCCTCAATCTGCTTCTGTGACAGACGCGTCCATGTGGAGGCTAACACACCTCCACATCCGGACAACAAACACACTCATACACAAAAATCACCACATGATGCCAACTCAGACGCGCAGAGTGGTGTCAGCCAGAGTCCTGCTTAGCTGCTCCGATGTGTGGGATTCCTGCTGAGGCTGCTACTGAACTCAATCTGTCACTCAGAGAGAGTGAGATGATCCAGAGGAGGGAGGGAGGAGGGTGTTGGGTAACACAATATGATTTGTATATAAGGAACGTGAGAGAACGAGAGCACAACGTATTCATCTGTGTGAACTTCACAGGGTCTGTACAGACTCCAGGGACGGTGTGCGACAGCCAGGGGAACTGAACGTCACTCCATACGTTACTTTATATACATTATAGAGGCTGACATGAAGAGGCAGTGAGCCACAGTGTCTCCGCAGGGCTCACAGATGAGATTATATATTCTCACCATGTCTGTCACTTTGACCCGGCTGCTGTCTTTATGTCTCTCTGAGTGTCACAGCGTTTCTCTGCTGGCATCCTGTCACCCTCTCTCTGTCTCACACCCTCCCTCCCTCCCTCCACAGTTGTCTCTCTCTGTCTCTCTCTCTTTCTTGTTGGTGTCATAGAGAGTAGTTGTAGCTGTGAGGGAAAACACCTGATGTCACGTCATTGGCTGCAAATCACATAAAATGCCGAATTCCTTGTATTTCTTCTTAAATCATTTATAATATATTCAAAATGTTGGATGAGTTAAAGAAGCATCCATACATTCACACACAACACTGGACCTGTGTATTGTGTTAATCCATTTAGCAGTGAATCACCTTCGATGAAGGCCACGCCTCCTGTCACGTCTCTGTTCAAGGCTCACAATCGACCTTCAGTCAGTCAACACATGTAGAAGTTTGTGACTTTGAGCACCTTCTCAGTCCCTTTCAGCCTGCTGGCCTGAACTCAAACACACCTTTACATACACACTTAACCTGCATACGCAAAAAGGTTGGTGTCATTTTTGTGGAGCGACAAAGCGAGCTGTGGTGCTCCCGGCCAGGAGTCTGTACTCAAACACAGGTGTCCTCATTTTGTCAGTAGATGCATCGAGAGTCCATCTACAGAAACACAGAGAAAGAGAGACAAAGCATTTTGAAGGTGCTGCAGATGAAGCCAGGTGAGACTGATGCTCATGATCTGCATCTCTTATTAACTCTAATGAGGCGAGTATTAAACTGACGCTGACAGCTGATAAGTTGACGTCAGCTGGCTGCTCTGCCTGCATCTTGTGATTTCTACTTTAGTGAAGCTGAAAAACAACAAGCTGCTAATTAAACGGGTTATCTCTCCTGCGTCATGTGTAGAAGATGTCTCAAAGTGTGTGTCATTAATCAGTGTGTATCAACACTGCCAGCGTGCCGCCTCAGATTGCTGTGTCAGAACAATAATATTTGCAACACGGCACATCGTGGTCATTAAAGTTGATCAGAGAGAAATAAATGTTGTTCTGTGGGATACAGAGTCTTTCAGTCTTTTCACTCCAGCTTCTTCCGTCATGGCACCTTAAATAATTCAACAACAGATATATATATATATTATACAGACAACACGGTTCTCCTTTCTTTCCATCTGAATCCACTTCAGTTTCAAGTTAATGAGGTCAGGAGAGCCTCCTTGTCTCATTCTCTGCCCTCCTCACATATTTAGTGCTTTTTAGTTGAGCTGTGCAAGAAGAAGGCATTAATTTCATAGTTGGACTATGAAAAGATGTCCTGCACTTTGCTGGCGCAGCAGACGCCACTGTTCATCTGGAGTTCTGTCCAGAGTGTGAGCTGATCACTGAGATGATGAACAACAGCACCTCTGATCAATAAACTGGGTTCAGTGCTTTACTACTGTATGAACACAAAAACAAGGGACACACAGTGAAGTGAAAACCTGCTCAGCATCATGTAACAAATAGAGTATGTTCAGCATCTGTTGAGAATGTTAAACACTTTGTCACCATGTATTTAAACAATGTCTTCAACTAAATAAAATATATGACTCGTACCTAAAGTTTGAAGGTTTAAGTTGATGTGTTTGCCATCATATGAGACAGGATGGCATGAAGAAATGAAAGTACACGCAGACATAGAACATATATACAGTTATTTCTATACATACACACATGCACACATCTCTTTGAATGTGTGTCTCATTGTATGTTCACAGCCACAGCAGGATGAGGATGATAATGTGTGTGTAGGTGAAGAAGCAGAAAGGTTTCAGCTTCACAGAATGAAACAGTGGAAAACAAAGTGTGCACAGCAGAGACTCCAGCAGGAGTTTAGAGTATTTTCATTAAGTATGGACAGCTGGTGTGGAGTGTGGATGATGTATCGCAAGAAAAATGAATACTGTATTTTCCCATATTGATATTTTGTCCCACTGTATATTTGATGGCACAAAAAGGATGATAGCATTGTTAATGGTTTACAGTTTACAGCACAGACCTGTGTTCTCTGCAAAGGCTCATTGTACTGTATGTTATACATCGTGCATCAGTTATTGTTGGTGCAGTAGGTGGTGGCAGTAGTCCTGCCTCTGACATGCACTGTTCTCTACATGTTGATGTGCAGTAATGCCTGGAGCTAGAATATGAAACCTTAACAGATACAATGAAGTGCTGAAAAACCTTCAGATTAGAGACGAGCACGACATCAGCCACCAGTCTCAGGATCACATTCTCCTCCTCCACACATCTGCTTCCTACCTCTGTGTTGGACTGGCTGTTCAGATCACAGGAGGTTTCTGCTTAAACAGAAGTGTAAACTTAGTCTACAGAATCAACATGTTGTCACTCGTTACATTTGGCGGCTCGGTCGGTGCCCTGCAGCTTCAAACTATGATGCTACATTCACCTCCAGCATCAGTTCAGCATGTTCAAGTTCCAACTAATACGTACTCCACAGAGTCTGATTAGCTTCACAATAAGGCGAGCTGAGAAACAGTTATAGTATGATACAAGAGGACGTTCAGACATCACCAGAATGTCAGTGGTCCACTGACACCTCTGCTGTGTTGTTAAGTTCTGGTATGCTGGTCCTGCTAATGACTGTTTGTCCTTATTAATGGGTTAAAATCACAGTTGACAGCGATCAGGATGCAGGACAGATCATTACTGGGTTTTAAACAGGGGCGTAAGACCAAACCATGCAATCACAAGTGGAATGTAACGCTGCACAGAGGAATGTCCGCTGTGTTCCCACATACTAAATAACAGGACCAGTTCTGACCCGTTCCACTCTGCCTCTGATCTCTGGTCATGCTTCTGCCTCGGTAGGTTAGGCATACTGGTGCTACAGTGATCATCGGCTTCCACAATGTGTTTTAACTGGTGTATGATGCCAAACTGAGTGAATACACATGACACATTACGTTACATCCACCCGGCTGTAGTCATCCGTGCTGTGAGTCTGATCAGCAGCTCATGCGATTGGCCACGTGGATATGATGCCGGGCTGCGTTTCACCGAAGGTTCGATCTTTCATGCTTCGATCCAACGTAGACCACCCTCATTCATAACCAACCGAATGCTGTCAAAACACTACCTAGTTGTTTAGGGATAGGAACAGATCATACTGTATGTTAAAATGATTAATGGATGTGACATCACTCACATAACATCACTACCATTCAGGTAAATTCACTTAAAACAAAGAACACACACAGGATGAATCCTGGTCTCCAAAAGCAAAGTTAACACCAGTACTCCAACCAGCGTCTGACTTGGACTTTCTCTGGGATGGGTTGTTAAAAGAGTACCTGCAACATCACACTCTGAAGCGATGGGCAGGCTTCAGTGTTTGACATGTTGGGAGTGAGAATGGTCTGAAGACAGCTGAACATCAGAAAACTGAACATCAGAAGACGGTTAAAATTGTCAGAGAAAAGAATTGTGTATTACCTTATCGACTGATGGTTAATGGCTTGTTTACATTAGTATGATGCGGATTATGTGTAGGCCTACATTGATAAAATAGTGTGTTCTGAGTTGGGTTGCCATGTTTAATTGAGTGAACGCTCATTAATCACAACCACACAACTTTATGCAATGAGTGGATTAAATGAAGTCATCAAATGTTTTCTCAAGGAATCTACGTCAAATATTAGTTGACAACATTTACGATAAGGAAGGCAACATGTTCATGACTACATCATGTGGAATGTGATTTAGTCTTGGTGAGAGCAGGGCGCTGTTGTGAGCAGCCATCATGTTAATCCTCTGTCAGTCCTGCTGGGTGCTGCCTAATGATGGTGACACGCCTCCCACTGGGCCTCATCCAGCTCTGGTACATTCAGGTGGCTCATGATGAGTCACCAAATTGCCAAATGATCGCTGGCTACAAAAGCGCAATGACCCTGATCAGAATCAATTTAGCATGATGACTCAGAATAGACTCTGGACATGTCACGATCCACTCATAGACCAACAAAGGATAGAATTAAACCGCAGTGACAACTTGATCATTTGCACTTGTTCATCCAGCTGTCAGAAGAAAGAAGAAAAGGAGAAAGAAAATCACCAAACTGTCACCTGACAGCACCTGTAGGTCTCCCTGCCTCCACCTCTGTGTGTGTGTCAGAGCTGCAGGCTGAACCATTGGACTGAACCATCAGGCTGAACCATCCCACTGAACCATTGGACTGAACCATCCGACTGAACCATCACACTGAACCATTGGACTGAACCGTCAGGCTGAACCGTCAGGCTGAACCATCAGATTGAACCATCCGACTGAACCATCAGGCTGAACCATCACACTGAACCATTGGACTGAACCATCAGACTGAACTGTCAGACTGAACCATCAGGCTGAACCATCAGGCTGAACCATCACACTGAACCATCGGGCTGAACCATCAGGCTGAACCATTGGACTGAAACCATCAGGCTGAAACCATCGGGCTGAACCATCAGGCTGAAACCATCGGGCTGAACCATCAGGCTGAAACCATCGGGCTGAACCATCGGGCTAAACCATCGGGCTGAACCATTGGGCTGAACCATCGGGCTGAAACCATCGGACTGAACCATCAGGCTGAACCATCACACTAAACCATTGGACTGAACCATCAGTCTGAACTGTCAGGCTGAACCATCACACTGAACCATACGACTGAACCATCAGGCTGAACCATCACACTAAACCATTGGACTGAACCATCAGTCTGAACTGTCAGGCTGAACCACCCGACTGAACCATCAGGCTGAACCATTGGACTGAAACCATCAGGCTGAACCATCGGGCTGAAACCATCGGGCTGAACCATCGGGCTGAACCATCGGGCTGAACCATCGGGCTGAACCATCGGGCTAAACCATCGGGCTGAAACCATCGGGCTGAAACCATCGGGCTGAACCATCGGGCTGAACCATCAGACTGAAACCATCGGGCTGAACCATCGGGCTGAACCATCAGGCTGTGGTCTACATGTTATCACCATCTCTCACTCCTGCAGCTATCCTTCCTTTATCAGATTACATGGAGCTTCATCTTCTCTTCTTCTGAAGTATTACTCGTTCCACTGGGATCTGTCGATAAAATCCAAATTGTATGCAAATCTGTATGCAAATCTGTGTGTGTGTGTGAGAGAGAGGGAGAGAGAGAGTGTGTGTGTGTTGTGCGGGGTGAGGCGGTGTGTGTGTGTGTGTGTGTGTGTGTGTTTGAGACCAATCCAAACACTGGTTTAGTAAGAACACATATTAGATGAGGCCCTCGGGTGAAGTGTGCCGCTGCTGAACACAAACTCCACAACCTTCTATTACTGCTGTGGGAATGATACAGAGTTTACCCCAAAACACCCACCTGTTTGTACAGCACACACACACACACACACACACACACACACAGCCTAGCATCAATAGAAGGGTGTGTCTGGGAGCTATTGAAGATGAGAGCAGATGAAGGAGCGGTGTCGGGGTGCAGAGAAGAACTGTAACGACGGATGGGAGTGAAAATAAAACAGACAACAAACCTGTTTGTTCATGTGTGTTGCAGGGCTGCTAACTATAGCCCACCTGTAATCTGTGGAAGATGTTTTTAATCAAGTGTTTATCTCATGGAAGGAGCACCATGTAGTGTGATTCAGAATTAGAATATATACAGTGTTCATGAGGTGATAATACAAACTCCGACAGAACTTATTTCTCCCAGAACTGAACAAGCTCTTTTCAGTTAAGGTCCCCAGAACATTTTACATTTGGCAGCAATGACATCCTCTTCTGATTTAAATGTCTTCTCCAGAGCTACATTGTGAGTGAATCAGTCACTTTGTCTCACTAATGGTTGAAAATACAAAATTATATAAAATGGTTTTGTGTTCAGGCTTCAGGCTGGTGTTGGTGAGCACCCACTGAGAAGCAGCACTTAAATCTCTTTCAGTGGCATTTCAGGTTGTTGCTTCATAGAATAAGTGAAAATAGAAAGTTGGCTTCTCTGTAATTCATGTCCAGACTAAATATGGAACAGATGTTCAGGTCTTCAGGTCAGAACATCCAGCTGAGAAGTAGTTTTGTGTCTGCAGGTTGCAGTTCTTCTCTTTGTATACCAGGGGGAGTGAAAGGAGCAGCTAAGCTCGACAGGTTTCCTCTGGAGAGAGTCGGCTCAGAATACAACGCACTTAAAGCTCTCTGTGTCTTCATAGGGCAGAGGAGGACTCTGAAGGCAACAGGGACATCTGCAGTGAGATTCTCCAGATGAAAGCTCTTGAGAGGCTCACATCCACGGTCAGTGTGTTCGAAGATTAGATAAATTCAGTATCTTCTAATAAAGATAACATAATCCAAACGTCCTGTCTTGTTTTCACACTGTTTCTCCAACAGGTGCAAAGTGAGCTGGCGGCTGCTCTCGCCCGAAAGACTCGCAAAGCTTGTAAGTATATTATTCTGTGAAGATGTTGCATGATGTGTCTGAAGAACCGTCTGTGGTACCTTCATGCTCTCTGGTTGTTTGCAGTATCAGAGCAGGACTCTGAGACGACAGAGACGAGCCACCAGGAGCCTCGAATGCCCAGCGAGGAGAACAGCCCGGTAATGCACACAAGCAAAGATGTACACAGCTGCACTTGTTGAAGAAGTTTAGTTTAAACAGAAAACAACAATTCTGATGTTATGTCAGAGACGTTTATGTATTATGTTAGCATGCTAACCAGCTAGCCCCAGGCCTGAGAAATGGCTAACTGAGCTAACCATGTAACAGTAGCTACATTGATGGATGTATAAGTAGAATACAGTGAGCAGCAGTTAGCAGGAACACTGATGATATGCTGCCACTAAGTGTTGGCAGTATGACGTCAGGTGGTTCTTACATACGGCACCTTTAAACTCAGTAACAGGAATGTTCCTGTCGTGTTTTCTTCTTTGGCCCAAAAACATGATCCTTCACTTCATCATCTGCCAGCAGAGTCATCCTGACAGAGCACGCTGGTGTTAAAGAAGGCCTCCAGTGTAGTGTAGGATGATTCCTACCTCCCTTCATACGCCGTGTGAACAATAACAAAAAGGTCGAAATCAGTTGGTTTTTGTTTTTTTTTTTACCATCAGCAGCTTTTTTGGAGTTGAGCTATGCCCATGAAATATTACTAAAACACAGAGTGGCTGTTGTTTCACCATCTGCTGTCATTGTGAATATTAATATGTGTACATGATGATATTTATTTGTGCATGCAGCTCCACAGTTTGTGTGCTTGTTGCAGCGCTGTGTGTTGGGAGGAGGCTCCTGTGTTCAGAGGGCACAGTGAAGCTTTGTGACCAACACAAAGTGAACCTGACACACATCACTGGGACATCCATAGTTACACATCGGAACAGGCTCATCCTGACCACCTTTCTCTTGTTTAAAGGTCACAGAGTGTAAGCTGTGTGTGTGTGTGTGTGTGTGTGTGTGTGTGTGTGGTCAGGAGTGAGTGCAACAGGAGGCCTGTTCGCTCTCTGTACAGTGGAAACCTCTTTTTCTCCATCAATTATTCATCCTCTGATTACACAAGAGATGAAACAAACGACACGTTTTCAACAGCCTGACACATTACACTGTTACTTCAGTTACTTGTGTCCCCTGTTTGTAGGTTGCACAGGTCTTTGAGCTCAGGCGTGACTTTTGTTTTATATCATTTGGCTTAATTTTTTGAGGCCTGAAGTCATGAAAATGACATTTTCTTGCAAGTCTGAACGATAAGATAAAATCTTATTCGATCTGCAGCTGAGCAGCTGAGGAACAACTGCTTGTTAAAATGATCGGCTAATTCTGAGGCAAGACCAACGTCTGCCTATTGTCAGAACATAAGATATAGGAATTAAATGCATAACTGATACACATTAATGTCACCTGCCACTAACAGGAGGCACTATACATAGACACTTACATGTGAATGTAATGTTCAGAGACCAGCTGTTCTTCCAAATATACACCTGATGTGTAAAGATGGCAGAGAGGAGACCAGAACCACGCCTGACCCATTTCCCACAGTTTCCACTGTGCTTGTCTTTTATTACCAACACGTCTTTAACCATCCAGAGCCCAGTTGTCCAGCCATTATTCTGTCAAACATGGACAGAGCGGTGGCCACACAGAACCCTCATGTTACTCTTCAGTTGAGAGGACGAAGAAGGAGCTTGATAACTCGAGGTGAAACATGGTGCAGTGTGGTGACGCTGAACCCAGTTTGTCTGTCACTGTCAAAAGAAACAGAACAGAATCATTTACAACCAAACTGTGGGGCTGAGGTGTTGTAGTGTTCCCCAGGCCTCACCGTCATATCATTTATTATATCCTTTGTAGAACCAAGTGTTTTCAAAGTGGTGCCCCTCGCTCCGCCCTCTGTTATGAGCGCTGGAGCCTCTGGAGGACGCTGCTCTCTATCCCAGTCAGGATACTTTCACCTGCTGCCAGTCAGCCTCATGTTCATGGATCTCTCCATAACTTCCACTCTTTTTGAAACCTTTTGCTTCTCATCTAATTCAGAATAAGCATATATTCACAAAAATGAATGATGAGGTAAAATATCAGCTGTATTGTCTTTGTTTGTCTTTGGACTGAGTGTATGTGAAAAAGGATTCTTCACGAACCACATGAGGTCACAGAACAATGAAGGATACAGTGGAGAGAACAGGGGGAGGGAGACAGCCACACAATACCAACACACACACACACACATACACACACACACACAGGTTTATCTTGGTATGTTCTGTGTCTGGGACAGGAAGCTGAAAACAGATTAACAGGAAGCAGCGAGGGACAGGGAGCTCTGATATAATGTGTGTGTGTGTGTGTGTGTGTGTGTGTGTGTGTGTGTGTGTGTATGTGTGTGTGGCTATTCCAAAGATAAGAGATGTCATTGGAGTTGGGGGGGAGTTTCCTAGTAAACAAAATGAAGTGTGGGAGTATGCCATAGTGTGTGTGTGTGTGTGTGTGTGTGTGTGTGTGTGTGTGTGTGTGTGTGTGTGTGTGCGTGTGTGCGTGCGTGCGTGCGTGCGTGCGTGCGTGCGTGCGTGCGTGCGTGCGTGTGTGTGTGTGGCACCGTGGGATAGTTGAGCTCACAGGAAGGGTTAAACAGCCCTGAGCCAAGTGTAATACCCCTCTCTCCCTCTTCCAAGGAAAATAAACACACCAGGTTGCCCACCACTGGGGATAAGCTTCATGCAGAAGCACTCACACACACACACACACACACGCACACACACACACACACACACACTCGTCATGTTTTCTGTCATCAGAGCCATTAGTTTCTCCGGCTCTGTTAATTAAATCCATTCTCCGTTTCTTTCTTTTTCTGTCAGCGCTGTTAGATAATCGTACGTACACACTTTCATTCTAAGTCCCAACTACAGAAGGGAGGAGACACACAGACACGACACACACACACCCCCGAGCATACACTTCTTCTCACACACACACTCCCGCCCACTTACACTAGTAATCACACACACTCAGTCTTTCTCCACAGATCTTCTGACACAGAGCAGTCAGCCTGAGACAAAGAGAGAGCAGATAAAGGGAATTACAGACTGTAATAGATAGAAAGAATCAGAGACAACCAGGATTTCATCTCATTCCTCCTCACATGGACACAAAGCGGCAGCAGAACTCTTGTCAGTGCACGTTCCTGGATTATGTCCAAACTTCTTCCATTCAGCCTCGGACCAGAACGCTAAACTTTCTTGACCTCTGTCTGATAAAGACTTTCGGACAGTTTCCACCATGTCCTGGGACTGTGGCCTGAGATATGTGTTCATGCCTCCTGTGTTGCAGCTGGGCGGGGTGTGTGCCCTGCGGGGCGGCGGCGGTGGCGTTGGCAGCAGCAGCGTCGGAGGGATGGGGACGTGCGGTCGCGAGGAGCTGACCAGCCGGCTGGGACTGGAGGCCGTTCAGCGTCTGGCCAAGGATGGCTGCCGACTGCTGCAGAACCACAACTACCGGCTGCCTGACAGGAACCAGACGGTGAGTAGAGAGTGTGATGATGGTGCTTTTATTTTGAAATGCAGTGTGATGGGGCTGATGATGATGTTCTGCACACTCATTGGTGTAATCCGCAAGAGAGAGTTGTGGCCATATGGTTTGCATGAGTAGAGACTAACAGACGTCATCATGTGGTAAAAGCTGTCATTACTGTCATCACTGCTAAACGCACACGCTTCAGGTCGCTCATGGATTTGGGTGAAGGATCATGGGAGTCCATCCTCATCAGGACCGCCCTGATTTATGTTGCTGTTAATCTAAACGACTGACACACACGTCCACTCGTTTAAAACATGTCTGGTCACGTTTGCTCATCATCTGAATACAAGAGGACACATCTGTACACATACACACACACACGCACACACACACACACACACACACACACACACTATATGCTAAGAGCTTCATTCAGATCACTTTAGATTAAACAGCCAGCAGCTCTTTAGCTTGTCTAATGTGGGTGTTAATAACGACTTAAGCAATGTGATCTCACACTCACTCAGTCAAGTACAGTGTGTGTGTGTGTGTGTGTGTGTGTGTGTGTGTGTGTGCGTGTGTGTGTGTGTGTTCATGCACTGTTGGTGCTGTGGCAGGGTGAGTCAGTGTGTGCTCATAATGAGGGGGGTGTTAGTGAAGTGTTGTGCTGTATAATCCAGCTCTGCAGAACACCTGAGGGCAGGAAACGAAGCGTCTGATTCCTCCCTCCATCACGCCACGTGTGTTTTGACATGTAGCACAGATCTCATCAGCTCAGTCAGACCGACTGAGGCCCGGCATCGGGGTTCTCCAGAGTTAAGATTTCACTTTCACTCCTTACAGTGTGTATGAAAGTGAGGATGTGCTGTGTTGTATAACTGTATGGACCACAGAGAAACATCAGTGCAGTGCTTCTGAAGCAGGAATGTACTGATGGTTCACACAGTGAGTTCCAGCTTCTTATTCTGACCCACTGTTAACATCACTGTCAGTGAGTACAGATGTTTTATATTTTAGTTTCTTCAAAATAGCCACCCTTTGCTTTGGTTACTGCTCTGCTCACTCTTGGCATTCTCTCCATGAGCTTCATGAGGTCGTCACCTGAAATGGTTTTCCAACAGTCATGAAGGAGTTCCTAGAGATGCTGAGCACTTGTTGGCCCTTTTGTCTTCACTCTGTGGTCCATCTCATCTCAGACCATCTGGACTGGGTTTAGGTCAGGTGACTGTGGAGGCCAGGTCATCTGGTGCAGCCCTTACACAGCCTGGAGGTGTGTTTGGGGTCATTGTCCTGTTGAAAAATAAATGATGGTCCAACTAAAGGCAACTGATGTCCATTCTTTGTGTTTCTTGGCCAAAACAAATCTCTTCTGCTTGTTGCTTTTCCTTATAGTGGTTTTTTAGCAGCTGTTTGACCATAAAGGCCTGATTCACACAGTCTCCTCTGAACAGCTGATGTAGAGATGTGTCTGCTACTAGAACTCATCTGGGCTCTGATCTGAGGTGCTCTTAACTTGTGATTTCTGAGGCTGGTGACTCAGATGAACTTCTCCTCAGCAGCAGAGGCGACTCCTGGTCTTCCTCTCCTGGGGCGGTCCTCATGTCAGCCAGTTTCGTCATAGCGCTCAATGGTTCTTGCGACTGCACTTGGGGACACATTCAACGTTTTTGCAATTTTCCAGACTGACTGACCTTCAGGTCTTAAAGTAATGATGGACTGTCGTTTCTCTTGACTTAGCTGACTGGTTCTTGCTATAATATGAATTCTAACAGTTGTCAGATAGGGCTGTCAGCTGTGTACCAGCCTGACTTCTGCACAACACAACTGATGGTCCCAAACCCATTAAGAAGGCAAGAAATTCCACGAATGAAGCATGACCAGGCACACCTGTGAAGTGGAGACCATTTCAGGTGACTCCATCATGAAGCTCACTGAGAGAAGGCTGAGGGTTTGCAGCACTGACAACAAAGGAAAGGGCGGCTACTGTGAGGAATCTAAAATATGAAACATATTTAGAGTTATTTCACACTTGTTTGTTTACGACATAATTCCATGTGTGTTCATTCATGGTGAGAATCTACAATGTAAATAGTCATGAAAATAAAGAAAAACCATGAAATGAGAAGGCGTGTCCAAACTTTGGACTGGTAGTGTACGTTGTTCTGAACTGCAGAATGTTTAGAATTATGCACAATAAATGATTCTGTCTCTGGTTCCACTGGACCGTGAAATGATAGCACAATATTTTGAGGCCATATCACGATATACAGTGTAAACTTGAATTTCTGATATCTCCTCAAAGGCTCTTCTTAAATAGTCAGACTGGGGGACAAAATCAAATATCACTATACTGTCGACCAAATAGACAGTATTAGACAGGCAGGATTGTACAGATGGATATTGTTACTTTCACAAAATATGTATCTGATCAAGACTCATCCGTGATAATGACTAATAGTGTAAAGACAAATATTAGAACAAGTCAACAGTCTGGTGAGTTCAGAAAACAACATCTGCACTTTAATGCAGCCTTTAAAACCTGAAGAAGACAACATTTATACTGTCTGTCATTATAACGATATCCAAAATCTAAAATGATATACAGTCTCATGTCATGGTAGCTCTGTACTATGTACTGTATATGGCCCAGTCCTAAGATTTGCCTTTGAGCTGTAGCCTAGTCAAGCTTGTGCTGTAGGTGGCGGTGTAGAGTATTGATCAGTGAGGTGAACATAGATGAAGGTGATCAGCCTGGAAACTGAAACATCCCTGAACAGGAAGCTGAGTAGTAGTTCAGAGATCCTGCTCTGTGTTAACCCTCAGAAGGAGTCTCTTCTCAGCTGAGACAACAGTGAAACTAACATCAAGCTTCATATATTTTGTTAATGACTTGATTTCTCTTAAAGGCACCAAAGAATCTCTTAAAAAGGAACTAAACTCTATCTGCACCTCTACATACATGAACACAAGCCTGAGAGATATTAGACTCACAGCATGATGGTATCATAGGTAGGGATAGTATATTTTGATTTCAATAAAATAATAAGTATGGAATAACATTAGCAGGAAGTGAGAGCTCATGACTGTGTCTGCTGTGCTGCTGTGAAAGCCTCGTGCAACAGAGAGGAGCATTCTGGGCAGATGTACGTCAGCTAAGGTTTGATAGACACCGTCCTGCTGTTCACACCACCAGGATGCTGTTGTCACGTAGAACTGTTATACCATCGTCCTGAGTCATGTTTCATGAGGCACCACTTTAACCTGGATAGCACATGTTGATCACATGACTGAAGCTCCATGCATGTAACAAGATGTGTTACAGGTGTGAACCTCACCTTCAGCAGCTGGTTGTCCAGCAAAATGTGTCAGAAACCACAAACCAAGCCAACAGCTGGATCCACCACAGAGACCCACTACAGGGATCCACTACAGAGACCCACCACAGAGATCCACTACAGAGATCCACTACAGAGACCCATCGCAGAGATCCACCACAGAGACCCACCACAGAAAACCACTACAGAGACCCACTACAGAGATCCACTACAGAGACCCACCACAGAAAACCACTACAGAGACCCACTACAGAGATCCACTACAGAGACCCACTACAGAGATCCACTGCAGAGATCCACTGCAGAGATCCACTACAGAGATCCACCACAGAGACCCACCACAGAGATCCACTACAGAGATCCACTACAGAGATCCACTACAGAGACCCACCGCAGAGATCCACCACAGAGATCCACCACAGAGATCCACCACAGAGATCCATTACAGAGATCCACTTCAGAGACCCACCACAGAGATCCACTACAGAGATCCACTGCAGAGACCCACCGCAGAGATCCACCACAGAGACCCACCACAGAAAACCACTACAGAGACCCATTACAGAGATCCAATACAGAGATCCGCCACAGAGACCCACCGCAGAGATCCACCACAGAGATCCACCACAGGGCCCTCTCTCCCTCTACTGGGTTGTCATGGTGATTCTTTTTCCCCCGTGACAGACGAGCTCTTGACAAACCGGTGCTGGCTGTTTCCATGGTGATACACATGAGTCGTGTGTCAGCAGAGAGTCCTGGGTTCATCTCTGCCCTCCAGCCGCCTCAGACAGCACCAGAGGTCCACCTGCAGGAGGGACACACACATACACACACCAGGCTGTAGTTACTTTCTAGTTAAACTAGGAGTGTGTGTGTGTGTGTGTGTGTGTGTGTGTGTGTGTGTGTGTGTGTGTGTGTGTGTGTGTGTGTGTGTGTGTGTGTGTGTGTGTGTCCATTGGTCTAACAGCATTGTGTTTTCATTTTCTTCTCCATCATTTCCAGGAATCAGGCCTGTGGCTATCACAACACAGATATGGCTGCATCACTATCACACGGACACACACACACACTCACACACACACACACACACACACACACACACACACACACACACACACTCACACACACACACACCAAACACACACTATATGACAGATTGGACAGAGGAAAGGTGGGCCTCATGGAGAGGAAGCCTAAAGGAAGCACTCGCTGTTCCCTTCCCATTCCTGTGTGTGTGTATGTGTGTGTGTGTGTGTGTGTCCGTGTCCATGTCCGTATATGTGTATGTATGTGTTTGAGTGTGTGTGCACAGATTATGACCCCTTGCTGCCCAAGTGCTCAAGGTCGTCTTTTCCCAGTTCTCAAACCTCTAGAGCATAAAGTTTGACCAGAGAGAGACTCAGCTTGAGGGAGAGGAAACAGAAAAGGTGTTTCCAGAAGTGTGGAGAGGAGACAGGGTGGAGGTGGAGGGTGGAAGCACAGATGGTTGAATTGAAGGAAGGGATGGGAAGAAATGAAGGAAAGGCACTGACACACCTGTTAGTTGTGACAGAGTTGTGGAGGTTCACGGGTGATGTGATCTGTCTTCTCTGGTTCTGTCCTCCGTCACTGTTTGTTTAATCTTAAAGGTGCAGTATGAAGAAAAATTGTCAATGATTTTGTTTTGAATAAAACAAATTAAATAAACAGACTGAGTAAGGATGACACATTCATGCTGTTTCACTCTGAAGATAGAGGGGTGGCAGGGTCCGCCAAAGGTAAACAAACAGAGTTATAGGACCTTATTTTCCTCTGAGAGCAGCTTCTTTACTCAGTCCTGGAAAAAAATCTATATTTCTGAGTCTGTGTTATCACCTCATTAATATTGTAAATATTAATGTGCTGAGTTTGAATTTCTTCTCCATAACCCACGGAGCCTCTTCAAACTGAGATTGGACATAGTTCTGTTTCTGGAGGAAACTAAAGAAACAAATCAGTTCTTTCAGGCTTTGTCTCAGAGTTGTGTTAATTGGCTTTCCAGCTGATGGAAAAGTCTCTTTATATCTATAAAAAGAAGCTTTTTACAGTTCTGACATTTGGATGGACACCTCCTCCACATCTCTCAGCCTCAGTCTCGATCTGTTGCCTTTCCTCTCCGGTCTTTTCTTCTTCTTCCTCTCTCTCTTTCTGTGTTACATAACTCCGACCCCTCCTCTCCACACAGTTCAGCTCTGTATGTTTTTGCTCTGCATGACTTGCATTCTTTCTCAGGCTGGATTAATGTTGCTGCTGTTTGTACTTTACTGTTTGGAGACTATTTCTGTGTGTGGATGCACATACAGTTCTATTTTACACAGTGGGAATGTTGTTGGTGCATTTTCCGAAAGCCTTTTGATCTGTGTGTGTGTGTGTGTGTGTGTGTGTGTGTGTGTGTGTGTCTGTGTCTGTGTCTGTGTGTGTGTGTGTGTGTGTGTGTGTGTGCGCGTGTGAGTGTCTGTCTCTCTTGGCTGCGACTTGTTTTTCTTGGCGTCGGTGTAAAGACTGTGTTATCGGGTGGATCAGCAGTTTGCTTCTGTATCAGGAACATGCACAACATTTTCTTCTCCTTGATTTTTATAGTGGTTGCTGTAATCACTTACATAATCTTCCTCTCTGTTTTTTACAGTATTTCTGGGGTAGCTGATGGTGTGGGGAGGGAGGAAAGGTCAGAAGAGGTTGAGAAGGAGACTCCCGGTTCATATGTGAACCAGGATGAAGGAGTCTAATTGCACATCCCCTTCAGACCACTTAGACACTCAGAGTTTTATCTTGATATCAGTGCCGCCGGGTGCGGTCTGGGTTCCGGCCCCAAACTGTAATTAATGGCATGCAGTGTCAGATCTTTTTACATCGCCGCCTTATTTATCAGCCGCAGGCAATAATGGTTGTGGCCGTGCCTCCAGCTACAGTTACATAATGAGATGGCAGTTGTTCTTACACAGTTACACACACACACACACATACACACACACACACACACACACACACACACACACACACACACACACACACACACACACACACACACACACACACACACACACACACACACGTCATCCTCAGGTAGTTCAGTTTGAATACCTGGCAGGCTTCTGTGTGCTGTACAGTGTGGTATGAGTTCTACAGTTTGTGTATCTACCAGACTCAGGTTATTTTGTGCTGTTTGATTTGAAATTCATTCACTTTTAAATAGTGTTGTGTCATTCATTAGTCTAAAGTTAAGGATGGCTGGCGAGTAGGACTCTGTTGATGATTACAAATATGTTTTACAATTGTAGTTTAAGTTGTTGCAATGTGCATCATAAAGAGTTCTTTAATCGAGTCCTGACCGAGACATTGTGCTGCATCACCTCCAACTGTGTGTCGTGTTTTTCAGCCAAGATGCAGATCTGTAATCAGAGCAGAGTCTGTGCTGTCGTGGGCGAATGTTCTCTGTTTTTACCCTGTGATCCACCTGAACGCCCCGACGATGACTCATTATAAGGTGTAAGAATGTTGTGTGCTGCGGTTGTGAGTATTAGATCATCAGCATCATCGATCTCTTTTCAGAAATCATCATGTTATTAACAGCAAGCTGCTGACCAGGTGTGCGTCAGTGCATGTAGGAACTATTTTCTCTCTGCTAAGTTACAAAGTAGTTAAGTAGTTCCGGTGACATACCACTGCAAAGCGCATTACCAAGCAGAAGGCAGCGTGTTTCTATTGATAATGACAATGATGAAATATCATAATAAAAATCCTCAGTTGAGCTTTATGATTAGCTAGCTTTGTTAGCTAGCTTTGTTAGCTAGCTTTGTTAGCCTGCCTCTCATGTATGAACTGTCCATGAAAAGTGTCAGAACTTTATGTCACATGCTGCAGAATTTGTTACCTGAGATCAATGATATAATAATAAAACCATTCAACATTTAAATCATACTGCATTGAAACAGGTGTTAGGTACACACACACACGCAGCATCACAACCTCACACACACCTGAGGGAGAGGATCTCAGTGCACTGAATATCTGTATAGTACTCCATCAGAATATGAGTCATCAGGAAATGTAAACACACACACACACACACACACACACACACACACACACACACACACACACACACACACACACACACACACAGGGAGCATCCGGTGTGTGTGTGTGTCTGTGTGTGTGTGTGTGTGTGTGTGTGTGTGTGTGTGTGTGTGTGTAGACAGAAACAGGAAGACGTCCTGTGTCCTGAGCGCTCGGTGTCTGGAGGAGAGATGTCGCTGTGTTATCGACTACAAGCGTTGGATTGACTAATGATCACCATGAACTTGAGCAAAGCATCAGCACCTTCTTGAAAGAGTTGAAAGATATAAGATCACTGAATATATTGACACCAGTAACTCTTCAACAGAATGTCAGCCCAACATTTTGCTTTGGTGTGTGCGTGACTCTTACATCTCCTCAGATGGCAGAACCAACATGGCCGCTCTGTAGCCCTTTGGAGCAGCTACGATTCAATAAACTCAAACTCAGATACGTCCATGTTAAAATTTCAACTTCAAAGTTGGGAAACAGTTCCTACAGAGAGACTTCTGTAATGTTCGTTAAAATAGGATCTAGAAACACAAGATTTGTTCATGAGAAGAAACTTTTAGTGGACATAACTTTGACATCAGAGTTTTCCCAAAAGATTACTCTGCAGCTGCTGCAGCCACCGCTGAGGCCTGCAGGACCATTTCACAGCTTTTACATTACATTTACATTTATATTTACATTTATCAGACGCGACTCACAGTATCACATACATTCATACAGTGATGGCGATGGCTGCTGTGCAAGGTGCCGAGCAGCACATCAGGATGTCCAAGAATAGCAGATATTAGAGGAAAGTCAAAGTGCTGCTCACACCTGCAGAGCGTCAGACAGATTGAGGTGTTGGAATCAGATGAACACTGGAGCCAGACAAGTGGAATATCCTTCCAACACACACAGACATTATTATATAATAACTCAGATACATCTTTGGCTTTGATGTGCTGCATTTCTTGTACATTATGAGATATCAGACGCAGAAACAGTGATTAAACACAGTGAATCAATCAATCAGTTCCTTATATCTGACGGAAATGTAACATTCTGACAGTTGTGATAGTGTTTATGAGATATTTGACTAGAAGTGAGATCAAAATGCTTGTTGGCAGTGATAAAGTCTAATATGGACTCTGGATTGATCGATGTGTGGGTCAGGCTCTGGTATTGTGTTGACTTTGTTGTGTGTAAGCTGAGGTGCAGGCTGACGGGGTTTGTTCAGTGTGGACACGCATCACTCACACCTCTGAGTGGCTACAGTTAAAACACCTCCAGCATCTTCACTCCTTTAAGTCCACGTCAGTTCTGTCCCTGCTTCACTTTGACATGCTGTACCCCTCTCTTCTCGTCCTCAGGAGGCCGTGGGGAGAGTTTGTCTGAAGGAGAGAGGACGGGACGTTCTGGTGTTGCGGAGAGTGACATCATCAGTGACATCGCCATCTGAGAGGCCCTCCCCCACATCGTCGGGGGGCGGGTCCAGAGAGGAGGACTGTGACAAGAGGTCAGTCCCTCCTCCAACATAATGACAGACTGCAAACCAACAGTGGCAACGCAAAGTATAATCACAGTACTGCTCCCTCTCCTCTCTGCTCCTCTTACTTTGGAAACTCGAATTGCAACACACTGTGTGTGCGTGTGTGTGTGTGTGTGTGTGTGTGTGTGTGTGTGTGTGTGTGTGTGTGTGTGTGTGTGTGTGTGTGTGTAAGATAATGTATGCTTTAGCTTCTGGCACAGAGCGGGAAGAAGAGAATGGCTTTTTTGTTTTCAGCTGAAAGGGAAACAAAGATGACACCAAGACTTCTTTCTGCAAGTCAGTGTATGGTTTTGGATCGTATATGTATGTGTGTGTGTGTGTGTGTGTGTGTGTGTGTGTGTGTGTGTGTGTGTGTGTGTGTGTGTGTGTGTGTGTGTGTGTGTGTGTGTGTGCGTGTGTGTGTTTGAGTGTGTGTGTGCACAAGTGCAATTCCTCCAAGTCAGTTTCCTTTGTGCGGTGTCTGTGTTTGTGTGTATTTTAGCCAGTGTGTGCCAAGACCTCCGGCACAATGCAGGGAGTGTCAGTGACAGGCAGGTTAAGTGGGTGTGTGTATATGTGTGTGTGTACAGTGCTCAGCATCTTCACTAGCAATCAGTTCCGTGTGAGGGCAGCTGTAGGAGCTGTCACAGAGAGGGTTTAATCTCTGGGGCTCTCGACTGACGGGGGCAGGAGGCAAAGCGGTTTAGCCCACAGGATAGCACCCTCTCTGGGTACGCAGCGCTTCAGATGAGGCCTGCTCCTCTGGACGTGTTCAGATATGAAGATGACCACCGAAGTAGTTACGCTTGCAGAGGCAGAGGAGGACATAGATGATGAGGATGAGGAGGACACGGATCAGGATGAAGATGGTGGCAGTTCAGAAATCTGTACATTTGACGTTCCCCATTTTCGCTACATCGATGAGGATGATGTGGAGGAAGAGAGGGAGGGAGGATGGAGGAATGGAAGTGGTCGCACCTGGTACACGGCCTCTAGTGAAGAAGACTATTGTGACTCTTCGTCTTACAGGTATGTGGTGGTGTCCGGGACGCCACTCAAGATCCTGGAGCACCTGCTAAGTGACCTGCGGTTGGACGACCAAAGAGGGGCGCCAGAGAGCCGGGAGAGTGGTAAGTTTGTCCACACACACACACGTGCGCACGCACACACACACACACACACACACACAGAGTTTAGCTGTACGCCCATAAAAGATGGACTCGTGTTGGTAGAAGGAATCAGTAATACAGAAGTTAGTGGAAAAGTGTATAGTTCTATGAATAAAGCAGCTGAGATGTTTGTCTCTGCTGTTCGGTCAAAGGAGCAGTTCAAGCTCAGACACTTTCCGCCCTCTCAGTCAGAGGAATTTCATTTTCTCTGCCACGAAACAAGTTCCAACAAAGCCCAGCCTGGACCTTTTCTCTGACTCTTTTATCTTCCCCGAAGTGGGTTAAAACCCTGAAGGTATGCCCTCCCCCTCCATGTAATGTGTGTGTGTGTGTGTGTGTGTGTGTGTGTGTGTGTGCGTGTGTGCGTGTGTGTGTGTGTGTGTGTGTGTGTGAGAGAGAGAGAGAGTCAGTCATCACACCACATCCAGGTGCTTGTGTCTCACTCAGCCATGTCGCTGCCTGTAAACATGAGGAGCGTTCAGGAGGTTAAATGCTCTAATGAGTTTGTGAAACGACTCCCTCGAGGTGTTTCAGGCATTTCTGCTGCACACTGCTTCAGTGGTTTGTTGATTGTCATATCTCATTTTTACGGTCGTCAGGTTTCCCTCAGAGCTTCTGGGTTGGCTGGCTGTAGTTCCAGTGCTGCCATGCTGTTTTACCTCAGGAATGTTTTGATGTGTGTTATGATAGCCGTTCAGTTGGCACAGAGTTCATATTGTCAGTAGGGTTTGTGACTTTCAGAATGTTTTTTTAAAATGATTTTTCCTTAAATTGACTCCTGGATTAATTAACTAATTGTTTTGGAATTTATTTGTATTCATTTATGTGAACTGGTTTCTGTCAGTGTTTGAGACATTTTACAACATGAACCAGCTCACACATTATAACTACCACCTTTGTGACTGATGTTAGTGTCGGCCTGTAGTTTGCGGCTAACGTTAGCATGTTCTCTGGATGCTCCAGCACTCCTGCTCAGTTTACTGTTGTCCACTTCAGCTTCAGACTGTTTGAACTGTTTGCTTCCTGCTCCGCACGTCTCTTCCTGTTTGGAGCCACACTTGTAGTGTTTCACCTGCTATGTTACCATAGTTACCTGACTACGTAGCTCCAGCTAATCATGGACGATGTATGCAAGCATGTGCATGAACCATCATGATGCTGACTACGTAGCAAGCTGGAACCAGAATATTACAGGGAAGAGAAAGCAGATATGTGTTATTGATCATAGTAATGTCCATCCATTGTCTGTAACAGCTTTATCTCTTTTATCGTGGGGGTTTGTGGGGGTTTGTTGCTGGAGCCAGTCCCAGCTGTCTGTGGGCGAGGGCAGGGTGCTGCCTGGACGAGAGGCCAGCTCATCACACGGTCCTCCATGCAAGGTGCCAACCGCATGTCAGGAGCAATGTGGGGTTCAGTTTGACATGCAGCTCAGCTCAGCCCAGAGCTGGGATTTGAACCACCAACCTTGCGATCGCTAGCCGACGGCTCTACCTGAGCTACAGCCGCCCCCTCATAATAATGTTTAAAAGGAAAAGTGATGCCTTTATTCTGCGTCTTTCTACGAGCTCTGTAGAAAATATATATAATATATAATAAGATATTTGTCGACATGAAAATGTCGTCAATATGACCTTTAATATTCCATTTCAAAGATTTCTTAAATTGCGTACTTGTGGTGTTTCTCGGTGCAGCACCACAGGGAGCACAGGTTTAGTGGGTTTAAGTTTTCATCCTTTACTTTGTGTTAAAGTTAAATAATCATCTGACCAATTGTTAGTTAATTTATTAGTTGTCAGCTAATAAATTTCTCACCAACAATGTAGGTAGCTGATTAATCAGTTTAAGAAATGTTTTCAAGAAGAAGAAATCAGCTGATCGCAGGTTCGTAGATGTGAATATGTTCTGGTTTCTGACAGCAGACTGAATATCTGATGACATCATCTGGGACAAAATGATCAGTGTATTAATCAACAGTGAAGTAATTAGTCGCTGCAGCCCTTCTGTTAAAACAAAAAATGAATTCAAGAAACCACAACAGCTGCATTCTTGTCCTAGTTAATGGGTCAGAACCTCACTTCTTTGATTTAATAGCACTGTCACCATGAAGGCCCGGCCTGATAGAATAACACTGTTATCACAGAGGGACATCTGGGTCCCGACCTGTGACTTATAAACCTGCTCTTGGCTGTTTGTGCTGCTTTGAGACAAGGCGTCTTTATGTAAGAGCTCCTCAGCACCACCAGCTCCCAGCAGGCCTCAGGGAGCGTCGCGCTGAGCTGCAGGAAGCAAATGAAGAAAGAGCGACAGAACTGAGACGGTCTTTGTGGACGACCAACGCCTGATAGTCTCTCACTCAAAGGAAAAAGGCACTTTTTTTTCTCCAAGGCGGGGGTTGATTTTATGTTTTCTGCGGGTGCAGAGGTAGAGTGTGTGTGTCAGTGTGTGTGCATGTTTGACTGTCTTTGTCTGTGTATCTGTGCATCTTTCCGTCTATGTGTGTTGAATAAGCATTAGGGTGAACGTGTGTGTGTGTGTGTGTGTGTGTGTGTGTGTGGAGGCCCTCTGGGATGGTGCTGAGCATCAGTGTGCTGTTTTAGCGGGCTCAGCCGTGCAGCATGTTGAACAGGCTTGAACACACGTCCACAGAGAGTGAGCGATTACCCCAACCACCCCCTCCTCATGTACACACAAATCTCACACACGCACACACACACACACACACACACACAACAAAAAACACAGCAGCAGATTATCACGATTAGCTCAGCACACACACATTTCCTCTCTTATTCCTGTCTGTCCCACAAGAGATAAATTCCCCAAGGTCAGAACTGAATGAGTTATTCATCAGGGTGCTGTGTGTGTGTGTGTGTGTGTGTGTGTGTGTGTGCGTGCGTGCGTGCGTGCGTGTGTGTTTGACTTTGTGCACGCTGGCGGGCAAACGCAGAGGGCATATGTTGAAGATGAAAATGGATATTTATCATCACAGAGCTGAGAGAGGCGTGGGAGGAAATGTAACCACGAGAAGGAGAAAATGAAACACAGGGTGTAGAGAAGTGGGGTGAACGAGGATAGTTCAGACTGGAGAGAGAGAGGAGACAGCTAGCTGGTCAGAATGAGATCAGAGATTAGAAGGGCTGAAAAGGACACAGAATGTAAGTTAGTCACCAGTGATGAACTCCGTCAGACCTGCCTAAAAACATTCCTGAGGAAAAGTTGTGTTTTTATTTCTAAAGAGAAGACGGTTGATCAAATATTAACGCCGCAGCCTCGGCTCGGTCTTCTATAATTGATTTCTTTGCTCTCTGCCCAACAGAGCCATATTTGGGTCACACATTTTCTCAGAGAAAGAGTTTGACAACACACACACACACACACACACACCACCACCACCAACAGTGGCTCATTACCCATCTGCCATGAGGGCTGTTTATATTTGGTTGTTACCCATTGAACACCTGCTGAGTCACACACACACACACACATGCAGACACACACACACACACACACACACACACACACACTAGCCGGCTCTACTCTGATGAGTTTTAGTTTTTAATATGAGCCAAGAGAAAGAAAAATCTGAAGCCTTCTGAGATCTATAAATGTTTTCAGTATTTCTCTGTAACATCGTTGACAGATTAGGCCACAGTAACTGCTGTTATGTTGAAGAAAAGTAGATATGAGATAAAAGTAAAAAACTGCCTCTTCAGGTGGAGAAGATGTGGTGTCTGTGTGACTGATGATGTTTCCTGTGTTTCAGAAATGCTGCTGGATGACTTCCTGTTGACCTACCTGGTGTTCATGTCCACAAGTGACCTCTGTCAGGCTCTGCTGGGACAATATCCTTACTGCCAAATACACACACGCACACACACACACGTTGTGTTTGTCTCCTTGACTGCTCTCACTTATAGCAGCGCTCGCTGCAGGGGCCAGGAGGAGGGCAAAGACGCCCTCTTCAGGAAGCGTAAGGTACTGCAGCTGGTGTCCCATTGGAGCAGACTCTACAAGGACTTCCTGAAGGAAGAGGAGCACGTCAGGAGCTTCATGAAGGTACGACAGCTTCGTCAGCACATCTGCTCTTTTAATTCATCTTTTGTGTCTGAAATCTAAAATCTGGTTTGTCTGGGTGACAAGACGTGTGTGTGTGTGTGTGTGTCGTCCTTGGTCTTGTTGACCTGTTTTCCAGCTTCCTCCCACAGGGGGGACCTTGTTGATGTTTTTATCTCCTTCTGACAAAGCGAGCTGATAAGAAAGAGAACAGACTCTTTCGCGGTGCCTCATGAGGAATGATGGTTGTAATCATAATATGAGGCTGTATGTTTTTCTCTGTGAGATGAAGACGAAATAACCAGGAGACTTATTCATACCAGGGATATACAATAATAAGTGTTCTACCTCGTGTGTAAAATACAGAGTCTCCACAGAACATCAGCATTGAAATCACACACATGCAGAATGTTACAGTCATCACATTATACTCGTGGTGTTCCTGCTGTTCTCTCATGGTCTCTCTGTGCTCCTGCTGTTCTCTTGTTGTGTCTCTGTGCTCCTGCTGTTCTCTCATGGTCTCTCTGTGCTCCTGCTGTTCTCTTGTTGTGTCTCTGTGCTCCTGCTGTTCTCTCGTGGTGTTCCTGCTGTTCTCTTGTTGTGTCTCTGTGCTCCTGCTGTTCTCTCATGGTGTTCCTGCTGTTCTCTTGTTGTGTCTCCGTGCTCCTGCTGTTCTCTTGTTGTGTCTCTGTGCTCCTGCTGTTCTCTTGTTGTGTCTCTGTGCTCCTGCTGTTCTCTTGTTGTGTCTCTGTGCTCCTGCTGTTCTCTTGTTGTGTCTCTGTGCTCCTGCTGTTCTCTCATGGTGTTCCTGCTGTTCTCTTGTTGTGTCTCCGTCCTCCTGCTGTTCTCTTGTTGTGTCTCTGTGCTCCTGCTGTTCTCTTGTTGTGTCTCTGTGCTCCTGCTGTTCTCTTGTTGTGTCTCCGTGCTCCTGCTGTTCTCTTGTTGTGTCTCTGTGCTCCTGCTGTTCTCTTGTTGTGTCTCTGTGTTCCTGCTGTTCTCTTGTTGTGTCTCTGTGCTCCTGCTGTTCTCTTGTTGTGTCTCTGTGTTCCCGCTGTTCTCTTGTTGTGTCTCTGTGCTCCTGCTGTTCTCTCGTGGTGTTCATGCTGTTCTCTCGTGGTGTTCCTGCTGTTCTCTCGTGGTGTTCCTGCTGTTCTCTTGTTGTGTCTCTGTGCTCCTGCTGTTCTCTCGTGGTGTTCCTGCTGTTCTCTCGTGGTGTTCCTGCTGTTCTCTTGTTGTGTCTCTGTGTTCCCGCTGTTCTCCTGCTGTTCTCTCGTGGTGTTCCTGCTGTTCTCTCGTGGTGTTGTCTGAACTGGATTTGAGACCCTGTGATGCCAAAGAATGAGAAACGCACTCACAGTTACACGCTCTCAAACAACAAACACACACACCAATCACTTGTCCTTCCGTAACCTGACAGCTCCATCGCTCGGTGCTGGGTTGCCATGGAAACCAAAGTGCGAGGGTTGGCATGGGTATAATCTCCTACGGGGTGCGTAACCCAGGTGACAGTTGCCTAGTAACAGAGGAATGAGAGGGGAATTGGGGTGGGAGGCTACGGCGGATCAATGACAGCGATAAGCAGGTGTGTAGTTATGTGTGTTCATGCTTGTGTGTGTGTGTGTGTGTGTGTGTGTGTGTGTGTGTGTGCAAATTGTTACCGTTGCTGTCTCCTGAGCCTTCATGTACACACACACACACACACACACACACACACACACACACACACACACACACACACACACACACACACACACACAAACTCACTACAAAGCGTGCCTAGTCAGTCAGTTTCAGTGGAAGGAACAGAATTTGTCAGATTTCTTGTAATGGACCACGCAGCGACACTGAGCCGCTCACACTTCCTTCGTGTCTTGTTTCACAGTGTTGATGGGACGTTGCATTTATTAACGGTGACTGAAGTTTCAGCTTCTGTCATCGTTAGACTGTTGAAATGGGCCAGAAGCATTTCTGTGGAATGCTATTGTTAATATTTAAAGGATGTTTCTACTGATCATAAATCCCTTTTTAAAATCATGATAATTCTCCTATGTGAACACTTCTATATGCTGTCCGACAGACGGCTGTTGATTGTTAATATTACAGACATCTGTCAATGTGGAGCCAGTAACGAACGGATGTTAAAGAGTCTAATGACATCCAAAGATGAGGATTAAGGCATTCAGAAGTTGCTCCTACAGCCAGTTACCACCTTTTCTAATCATTGATCCACTGGGTGTAATTACACAGATTGTGTTGTTCTGCTCTCTTTCTCTCTATCAGACCCTCTACAGGTGTGTTTTAGAAGATCTGTATGAGTTCCCCACGCTGGAGAAAGACCTGAAGGAGTTCCAGAAACTCCTTCGTCGCAGACAGTAAGTGTGTTTGTCTCTGCAAGAGGACTTTTTGTTCTCTCTATTAAATATGACTAAATAACTAATATTGTCTTTGTGACCCCTCTCACTGTTGTGCTTCTTTATATCTTATAGCACTGTGGATGACTGCCCTCCAAACCAAAAGGTAAGTCAGTGACAGGGTCATGTTAGCTACTGACTACATCCATGCCACGATATCATTTGGTAAATATTAGAGGTGCTGTGATACAGCCTCCTCAAAAGTGTGTCAAGGATCAATTCCTGCACTTAGACTGGCTGTTAATGACATCAGAATACCATACATGGAGACAATTATATGCAAAATGGAAATAATTTAAATCAAACAATAAACTTGACATGACATGCTCTGAGCTGCACGTGTCCTCAGCACCTTCAGTGAAGTATAAATACAGTAAATACAGTTTTAAACATCAGTGATTCTTCTTCTGCTCTCTGTCAGAGCAAACCAGTGCATCAGCAGCTGAGTCTGAAGGAAAACTCTCTGCAGCTCAGAAGTCCAGCAACTGAGACGAGAGACGGTGAGTAACCGACACAAACACAAAACACACACATACACAACACACACACACTGCCCAGGACTGTTCACAGTGACCGTCTGGGAGTTACTCCTCGTCCATCTGTGTTGCTGCTTGTAACGTCACTGTTTCTGCTTCTGCTTCATATCAAATCATTTCAAGTCTTTACTGGTCTATGATGTCTTCCAGTTATTTGTTGTGTATACGTGAGCGCTGATTCCTACCTGAGCGTCCACACGCACCCCTCAATGGAGGCCCATGAGCTGCTGAGGATCGTGGGTCAGAAGATGGACCGAGCAGAAGACGACACTGTGCTCGCTGTGGTGTCACAAACTGGAGGTGAACTCACGCAAACATGACAAACACACATTCCACACTCAACACATCAGTAGAAATATGACATTCACTCCTGAAAATGTGAATTTACTTAACGAGTGGTTCCCAGTCAAGCCTTGTCCTCAACTCCCTGTCCTGTGAATGGATTATAGACTGGATGTAACTTAGCGGTTAAAAGTTAATATTAACAACATATTTTTATACAGTTTAATAGTCAATGTTTGGTCTGTGAGGTCAAGTTTGCATTTGTAAGTCTGAGTGTCAGAAATGAGAAACTGGATGTTTGACCACTCTGTATCCATCACTGTTCTTTAATCTGTTTATTCCATACATCCCACTACTGATAGATGTTTAAACTTTATACTGATGCTTTGTATTGATGTTAACTATCTAAACTCTCCTGTTCTGTGTTGTGTCTGCAGAGCGGAGGGTGCTGCAGCCCAGTGACTGTGTGTACTCAGAGTCTCTGACCCCGCAGGGAAAGCTCATGGCCTGTCGCAGGGATCTTACTGAGATCTTGGTTTGTGTGATTCTCTGTCATAAACACTGAAGCTTTGCAATTTTTCATCTCAGATGGAGGTTAAAGATGCAGTTTGAAGGTTTAAAACAAATCACAACCTCTCTGATATTGTTGGTAGCCTCTGCATCATCGTCTGGTTAAATCAGGCATGTTATGAATATTCTAATTCTGATGTATTTACACAGAGTTATGATAAGTCATGCGTTATAAGCAAAGCAGAAAGACTCAGGCCAGCTGATTGTTAAGAAGTCTGACTCAGTGGAGAGAAAAGGTGTGAACCACAATGACTTTGTTGTTGCCCGACTCAGTATGAGGTGTTTCTCCGCAGTGGAGCTTCGGTAGTGAATCCTTGAATGATTTTACAATATTAGGAAGTGTACCACCTGTTCCAGTGGTGGATCCACTACAGTGGACCAGCTTAAAAACTGTCTGTCCAGCTTGTAGGCTGGTAGCATTTAGTTTTATTTACAGTGGTTGCACAAATATTCATACCCCTTGAACCTTTCTGCATTTTGTCACACGAGTCAACTGTGAGACTCACGCATGGAGAACTGAAGTTAATACGACAACCTGTAACCAGTCGGACAGAACAGTTGTGTTGTAAAAGTTGTCGCTCCTCTCTGCTTTCTTTAAATGGATCTCCTCATGGTTCTGATAGACAGAAACTGTGTGTATGCACAGTGTGCTCTGTATTTGTTTACACAGTGTCTTTCCTTGTGCTAACTTTACTTTTGTGTGTGCAGCCTCCTCTAACAGACAGTGCTGAGCTTAGCAGGAGGCCAGTGCGGCTCCTGGGTATCAACACCTGGGACGTGGCAGCTGCTCTCACACACCTGGACTGGAGCCTCTTCAAATCCATCCATGAGGTATATACTCACTACACACACACACACACACACACACACACACACACACACACACACACACACACGTTTTGTTGGCATGTGGCTTATGATAAATTCATATTCATGACAGAGATTGGCAGAACATAAGCATTAAAGATGCAAATGCTCTACAAGCCCCACTGGCTCCTGAGTAGAAAGTCTTCCTGCAGCTGAGTGCGTCAGATGAAAAGTCACAGGCTGTGAATGTGTTTGTATCTTTAAGTCTTCACTATGTTTTGTCCTCGATTCTCAATCTGAGCATTTGCTGCATGTCTCTGTTTTCTATGATGGTTAATCGGTTTATTAAGATGTCGCCTTGGATTCTGAAAATCAGTTTTATCGACCGTATTCACACAGAGAGCCTTTTCCACCCACTCAAATGTTGTAGCCCAGAGTGTAGATCATAGAACTGAATCTGACAGATCTGATCAACAGTAGCAAACAAGTGATCGGATGTTTTAACTTGCAGTCGTCCCTCTGGATTTCACGTTCCTTTTCATTTAATCGAGAAAGAGAAGAAAAGGCTGCTGTGTGAAAATGGTCTACAGACATACAGACATTCCATCAGAATAATGGTGATATCTCCTCCCTCCACATGCAGCAGGAGCTGGTGTACTACACCCTCAGCCGGGCTCCTGGCACCGGCCACACGGCGGCGCTCTCAGTTCTGCTCCAGCGCTGCAACGAGGTCCAGCAGTGGGTCATGTCCGAGGTTCTGATGTGTGTATCGCTCAACAAGAGAGTGCAGCTGCTCAAGAAGTTCATCAAGATCGCTGCTCAGTAAGAACACACACTGAGAAATACACACAGATAAAAGTGCAGGTGTTAAGTGCGGCAAGATTTCCAGACATGATGTCCTTCTTCAAGATCGTGTCTGTGTGTCTGTAGTTGTAAAGCCCAAAGAAATCTGAACTCTGCATTTGCCATCATCATGGGTCTGAACACAGCAGCTGTCAGCCGCCTCAACCAAACCTGGGAGGTAAGAGTGTGTGTGTGTGTGTGTGTGTGTGTGTTTGCTTACACAAATGTGTGTCCTGATGAAAATCTGACCCAATGACTTCCTTTCAGAAATGTCCGGGGAAGTTCAAGAAGCTTTTCTCAGAGTTGGAGCTCATCACGGTGAGACTCACTCAGCAGACTGAGATGGAAGCAGAGCTTGAAATATTTTCCTCTTTTGATGCGATCACTCTTTTTCAACCCTCTCCCTTCACTCTCTTCCTCCGTCGTTCCACCGTCTTTCCTCAGGATCCATCTTTGAACCACAAAGCTTATAGGGAAGCCTTCAAGAGGATGAAACCTCCCAAGATCCCTTTCATGCCTCTTCTCCTGAAAGGTATCACGGCTTCACACACGCACACACAAACGCACACCCACACACACACATACACACACACTCACACACACGTATAAACTTTATAGTTTTTGGTGAATGAACCTGAACACACTCTTCTGCTCTTAGATATCACCTTCATCCATGAAGGAAATAAGACCTTCCATGACAACCTGGTCAACTTCGAGAAGCTGGTGAGTTGCGTCAGTGTGTGAAGTCATGTGATTATGACATCATCACATAAATGGTAAAGAGGATATCATTAATATAGCACTCTTCCTCTCATTCACCTCAACACAAACACATACACCAATAACAGCAAGCCACCTAACAGGGTGCTGGTCTAACAGCGGGAACAATGTGGGGTTTGGTTTCTTGCTAAAGGACACGTCCACATGTGGACAGCAGGATCTGGGGATCCAACTGCCAACCCTGTGATTAGTGGACAGCCAGCTCTGCCTTCTGAGCCACTGCTGCTCCATCATACGTCTGTTTCACTGTCATTAATCAGAGCGGCATGCTGCCAAAGAAAAGAAAATCTTGAGTTTCTATGAGGAAGAAGAAGAGACAAACGGTCCGGTGCTGGTGAGGACAGAAACACCTCAGACAGCAGCTCAAGTTTGTTTGAACACGTCAGTGAGTCTGAAGAAACCACAGAAACGCTGTACGTGTCCCAGGACCCAGTCACCTGGAAATATAATCAGTACATCTGCATTAAATAAAGGGTTTTATTAACCAATGCACCAATTTACATACATTAATCACTATTTATTGGCCATATGTGAGCAGACTGTAGCGTGACCTGATAATTGAGACCTTTCTCCATGTGTCTTTGGTTTGTGGAGTTGTTGAAGCCGTTAAGTGTTGCAGGACTGTAGATTTCATCATTGCCTCTTTGAGGCCTTGGTAGCCAAGCTCCTCTGTATCGTTCTGAACTCCCTCATATACAGACACCTCCCCGGCTCTCAGATCCTTCCTGCCACCCAGCCTGCTACACCTTTAGCTGGTGTTCTGGTCATTTTTTCAGCACCACTGCTCTGGAACTGTGCGACCTGACTGGTGCAAACGACCGTGATGAGCTTCTTCCCGTTTGTTCTTAAGTTGGTCTTGTGAACTTGAGTTCTCAGGAAAGCACATAGAAATAGTTCCAGAGATATTCTTTATGTCCAGTGTTTATGTTGACACTTCATGTCTTCTCTTAAACCAACAGCACATGATCGCAGACACCGTGAGAATGATTCGCCACTGCCAAAGCGACCAGCCAGGTGAGTGTTTTCCCATCAGAGTGAACTGAGCAGGTGCAGTGGTACTGATCAGAGACCAGCTGGGTTAGTCACAGAGGCTCTCCAGGCTCAGCATCTCCCCTCCTCAGACTCACTGTGAATAGCTTTGGAGTAACTCATTGTGAGGAATCTACTGCCGCCTGCTGCTCAGTCAGTGAACTACAGCCTACCTGAGTCTCTCAACACACTTGTCTCTCACAGTTTCCAAGCAACCATCTCCAGACGGTCCTTGACTCCCTTTATATGTCTATAATACAGTCTGTGTTTACAGCAGCAGTGTACAGAAAACTCTTCTGGCTCACTAATGTGCATGTTTTTTGTCCGTCTCTCAGGCAACGAGGTGATCGGGGTGGACAGTGCGGAGGTGAGGGCGAGCGTTCACTACCTGCACATCATCGACAATCAGCAGACGCTCTTTGAACTGTCACACAAACTGGAGCCCCGCGCTTAAACACACACACACACGTACCCTCATAGACACAACCTCAACCAGTACGTGCGATGCTTTGTGCAGAGACACGTCACACACTCACACATCCACTGCAACAACATCACAGTACCAGCAGAGGTGCCAGGTGGACTCAAAGGTGCCATGGGTTCTGATGAAAAGGAGTCCGTGCACACTCTGAACTGTCCATAGAAAGAGAGTCTGCACATGAACATTTGCCAAATGGAGAAGGCTGTAATTAGTTTGTACAGTATCTACTGGACTGAATGTGCCCTTGTTTTTGTTCCTGTGATGAGCTTTTGGTAATTTATGAGCCTGTTCTCCAGGTGGAATGTTCCTTTTTTAAATTTTTGTCAAAGTGTGGTCGCCCGCCTCAGAGGTCAACAAGGACTTGATAGCCTCTCATCATTTCAGTTGTAAATACAAACGTTCTGTGGAGGAGTTGGATCTGTCGACCCGCTCGGTGGGTCAGGACTCACACACCTGCCTGTGACGATCCCAGATACACGCCATCGTTGTTTAGGTGTTAGTGTGGAGCCTTTTTTGGTTATTATGTGATAGCTAATGCAGTACGAGGTAGAAACATATCTGCACCTCGCTCACAGCGTGTTGTGTGTGTCAGGCTGACTGACTGACGCTTCAGATCACTAAAGCTCTCCTGAACGTGTCGAGTCCAAACACACGGTTACTGGTTCTGCTTCACATTTCAGAGTCCGGTTGACTTTTAGCCAAACACTCCTCATGCACTCTTCTCTATGATGTCTTTGTGTGTATAGATAATGCTGATTTTACATTGTATATTATATGGACCTATACATTTTCAGTGCCAAACGTCACATGGAGTTCTGCAGCACAGACGCACTACAGAGGCCGAGGTTTGTTTAGGATTCAGTGTCTTTTAGATTCCCTTGAATTAGTCCTGGAGAGTCCTGGAGAGATGCTTGCTGACATAATGATGACTGGTTTCAAGGTGCATGATGGTATCCAACACAAGCTGGGTCGCTATGGAAACACAGCTCCATCATAGAGCTGTTTTTCTTTCTTTTTTATCCTTGAGTTATATGAACAGAGCACGTCAGAGCTTTGTTAAGAAATAGTTTTATTCAACAAAGTCATGTTCATTCATTATGACATGGATGATTCGTTCTCACTGACTGAACAGATTATTCAACAGTTCTAGGTAAACTGAGAAATGAACACAGGTGTGGACAGAATAGAAGCAGAAGCTTCCTCTGTGATGCCAAGACTCTGGTTGTCCCTCTAACATTGGTTCTCATTATTGTGGCTTTCTAACTACTGAGAGAATGATCCTTTGAACCAAATAAATCCTCAAATTCTGACATCTTCCTATGAAAAACACCTATTTGCTATTCAAATCACTGAGGAACTGTCTTAATAAAACGATCACTGCATCCGTCTGTAATGCAGCATGCGATGAGGGCAGTCATTCAGAAATGATACTTAATGGGTGATGATTTTTACAAATTAAGTCAAGAATCACGCCCTTGACCCCGGAGCAGTCTTCACACCTGGCAGACCTGAGGTGTGTTCTTTGGTCCTCGGCCTCTATCTGCTCACACAGCCAGTCAGTCCTACATCTCTGCTGAGTAGGAGGAAAGAATCCTAAATGTAATGGAGCGGTGCATGTCGTGTGTTGTTTGGGTAGTTAGGAAACATTGGGGGGTAAAGTGCAATACAGTAGAAATGTCTTTCACCAGAAGTGTTCATCATCATTTCAACAGAGCACAGAGCTGCTTTCTCCTGCAGGTCTTAACCAATCATACACTTTAAACATCTTTGCATCATTAAAAAAAAATTTAAAAGAAAGATCGGAGGTGATCTGAAGGTGAAGACTCACTTTTAAACATCATTCTTGTGTTGTGAGCAGCTTGGACTTCGTCTGTTATTAAAAACTCCAAGCTGTTGTTGTCACCAGCACTTCCTGTAGATGCTCTGAAAACTGAGCATCGCCCAAACTGATCCATTCCTGTTCAAAGCTTATTTTAGCCATTCAATGTGTACAGTTTAAATTATACAGATCATAGAGTGGATTTTCCATTTAAAGCAAGACTATATAGCTTGTGCTTGATGACAGCCACTGCAGCTTCTCAGGAGTTATGGGATAAAGATAAATGCTGTAGCTGTATTTGCCTGAAGTTTGCTAACACTAGCATTCAGCTAGTATTTAGCATTTGCCAATTTTCTTAGCCTTTAGCTTAACACTAACTAAATGCTAGTCTTTAACATCAAGTTGAACACAAAATTAGCATTTAGCATCAAAAGCTAAGATAACAGTAGCTGTCATTATCCTTCATGTGCTACTAGTCAAACCAGACATGCCAACATGTTTCGTTGGTTTCAAGTTCAGCGTTTGATTCATAAGAGAAACGGCGTTAAAGTTCCACTTTCTGCTTTAAAGATGCTTTTAGCGAAACCAGAGTTTCTTTGAGCCGATGAATCAGAACCATGGTCTGTTGATATCGGAGTCATGGAACGGCCTGGTGGTTGTCATTCTTACTGTTGACCTGTACATGACACACACATGCACAAACACACCTCTGCTCAGTGTGTTCCAAGAGCAGAATGACTGTGTTATACTGGTTATTTATTGTAATATACTGTTTATTTATGTATTTTTGAGGTGACAGAAGATCATGTGCCATGTTCAGAGGTTCAACAATGTCGACGTGCATTCTCGATAAAGAAACTTGTCTTTGGTTTGAAGCTGTGATGCTGGAATGTAAAAGTTCTTGTTGTTACGTTTAGTGGCCAGTTGAGGGCAGCATAAGATAAAGTCAGCAAGTCTCATCTGTCCTCTGCTGTCATGGACAGGAAACCAACAGGAAGGTGTATTCAGTGTTCTATTGGCTGTCGTCATGACTGTAAAGTTACGTTTTTTAAAGCATTGTTGTTTAAAACCTGTTTGCATGTTAAAATAAAAGACACAAAGTTCACAATGCAAGAGAGACACGGCGAAGGCTTTGTACTATTGTAATATTGTTGATGTGTAAATATATGCCCATGTTTGGTATGTTATTATTTATCAGTTGTAAATGAAACAAAAAAATGAGTCACCCACGAAGCAATACGTCTCCCCTCGTGACCCTCAACCTCCTGACAGCTGAAGCCACATGTCTTTTCTAAAGCTGCGTTTTATTATGTCAAATATGACTGAACTGAATAAATTATAGGTTTTCTGTGACATCTCCGTCTAAGCTCGTGGTCCTTATTTCTTCAGCAGAGACTCTGACTCCAACATGCTGCTGTTGCTCTTGTTGTTCGGTCTGGTTCTGGTGTCTGGTTCTGGTGTCTGGTTCTGTATGTACAGAGGAAGTCTTTTTCATCAATGCAGCACAAACAGATCATTTCAGTGATGAGGAAATATCTCCATAATATTTAATAGTTTCAGATTTGTCTTTTTTAATCGATTAATAAAAAATATTGAGATTTGGAAGAGCTGCTAATGGTAATATGGAGAAAAATTATAATTTGTCATATTTATTCAACTCTACTAACCCATAAAGACAAAGATTATGTTTTCTTTTACACAAGTTCAAAACATTGTCCACTGTCCTGTGTTAACGTAACCATGGTTTTTTAGCCGTAGATTTACAGCTGCATTACACGTGCCTTGATTTTGGAGCTCTGCTTAACGTATCACCAACCAGATCAGTACAGTTTAAATCATAATGGTTGTTTAAGGTGACATATGTAGCAGTGTTAGAAATTATTATCAAGATGCAAAGAAATAATGTTTCTAAAATATTTTGGTGCCATGTCAAAAACATCTCTGTTGTGTTGCAGAGATATCTACTGAAGTTAACATGCTAACAACTAGATCCAGGCCTGAAACCAGAGCCGCCCAGCAGGCCACCTAGATTCAGTCTTTGTGTGTTGTTAGCGCGCTAACAGCTGGGTGCCAATCAGAGTTACCATTTGTTTTTCATTTGCGCCTTTGTGTTTATCTTCAGGGCATGTCTCTCTAGTACATTTACACTCAGGTGGGGTAAAGATTAGACATATTTAAAAGGGCCTAATACTCATTCACTGACTTTTATTCTAAGGACAATAATGTAAGGGGTTACAGAGCACATTGATTTTTACTTTATTAATATGTTTTTGATGCAACAGAAGTTCATTTGGCATGTTCAGGGGTTCAATAAGTGCATGACAGGTTTTTAGTTACAGCTGCACGTGAGCCTGTGGTCTTATATGGCTCATTTCCAGATAGTGTGTAGCTGTATACAAAGATACGATACCAACAGTGTAAACGCCCTCACTGAGGCCTATAAATGAAATGACCTTTCAGCTGTCTGCAAGATTCTCACTATCACCCGACAGAGCAGATCACTGCGAATCCAAAGACTTCAGATTGTCTCTGACCATCACATCAACCCCTCGTCCTGCAGCTGCGACAGAGACTCTGACTCCAACATGTTCTTGTTCCTCTTCCTGTTTGGTCTGGCTCTGGGTGCTGTGTCTCCTTCAGATGTGCCTCAAGTGAAGCTGCAGCGTGGCGGCTGTCCCATGTTCTGGTACAGCTTCAACGGACGCTGCTACAAGTACGTTTCAACACATTTGACCTGGGCTGATGCAGAGCTGTACTGTGTGTCAGAGGGAGCCAACCTGGTGTCTATCCACAGTCGCGAGGAAGAGGATTTTGTCAAGTCCCTGGTCAAGAACTTTGACCACGGTGAAGGACCCACCTGGATCGGACTCAGTGACATCCACAAAGATGGAAGATGGATGTGGTCTGATGGTTGTGCAGTGGACTTTGTCTTTTGGAATGCAGGAGAGCCAAACAACTACGGAGGAAGTGAACCCTGTGTTCACAACAACCATGGCACAGATCGGAGGTGGAATGACTGTCTGTGTTCAGGAACTTATCCCTCTGTTTGTGCATCTCGCATAATGTGTCCTTCTTAACTGATGTGGTTCCATATGTCTGATTCAACCTGGGCCCTGTTCACCTGTTTCTCTGTTGATGTGCTACTACAAAGATAACTGTGTATAATGAATGTGTGTGTGTGCACCTGGATTGGACTCTGAGGTGATCAGTGACTTTCCACCTGTTGCTCTGTAGTGATGACAGATTTAAATGTGATGATTGAAATTCTCCTTTTGTTTTTTGCGTTTTGGATCCCAGCTGATCATTAAAGCTTGTTTTACCTTCCTACCTCTGTGTGTCCTGGGTTTGGGTCATTTCATGAAAAACTCTTAAAGGTCCTATTTGTAAGAAAACACTGACACCTTGGGATGGCGACCGACCCGATCTACAGTCCCAGCGAGGCAGTATTTGAGGAGCTGGGAATGAGACTCAAAAATCAACGTTCATGGAAACTGGAAACAGATATTTTATACTTGAGCTCCATATTTCACTGCTCAGTGTTGTACTGTTTTACTTCACTACATCTATTTGATAACTTAAGTCACTGGTTACTTTGAGGATTCAGATTAATTATGCAAAATATGATCAATGAGAATACTATAATGTCATATTATACATAAAGATTAAGCTTTAATCTTTAAACTTAAAAGCCATTATTGATTAACATCTATTTTTAGTGTGTTGAGGAAAATCTTCACAGTTGTTTTCTGGAAGAGGCAGAAAATGTTTCTGTGCAAACTGTGGAGACAAACGGCTTCACATGGCAAACTGAAATGTCTAATCTGACCTGTTCATCACGACACATTTGTACTAAAGGAGAATTTAAAAGAAATGCAATATTCACAAAACTAAGTTGAGCATTTGTTTGACTGAATATCAGATTTATACAGATCGAAGCAAATATTATTGAAACTTAAGTTGTTCTTGATCAAACTCTGTAGTTTGTGAGGTGCAGCTGTGACGACCCTGTCTGGTTTGTGTTCACTCATTTCTGTGCAGGTGATTGAGGAGGCGTGTCAGGAGGAGATGCCTCACCTGAAACTGATCGACATCAGGGCTCCTCCTCCCTGTATGACCTGGCTATCAGTCATCTGGCTCTCTCTCTCCTTCCCAACATGCAGACTTTCTGTTTAGTTAGAATTATTTCCTACATCCACACACAAACCCACACACTTCACACACCACTGATATACTGACCTTCATACTTGATCTTATTTTTGTATAAAGTTGTTTGGATTAGCTCAATAAACTCTTCTGTTAAGTGAAATCTCGTTGTTGTCTCGCTGTTTTGTCTGAACTCGGAGCTGGTTCATGACACAACCATTTCTGTATCACACAGTTTCTCCTCGTTAGAAACAAGGCGGAACTCATTTCATTGTTGTTCACAATAGCACTGGTGGAAACAGCTTCCTCTGGTCACATGTTCAACAGACGTCATGCTCCTGATGACCAGACTCAAGTTAGAGTTCACTAGAATGTAGATCTTCCAGAGAGAAACCCGGAAAGACACAATGAGAATCGGAGAACACACACACACACACACACACACACACACACACACACTTTTCAAACCTTCAAGCCCTCTGAAAGACAGAAATCTTTTCTTCTGACAAAAATGAGACGACTTAACTGAGTCATTACAAAAGCAAACAGCAGTAGAACAGAAGAACTATTACAGATGTTTCCACTGAAAAGCTCCGAGCAAAAATAAAAGGAAGTGACAACATCTTCATTCTGTGACAGCTTCTAACGAGTCACGTGTCACGAGTCACTCCTGAATGTGACAGACTCCACAAAGTTTGATGAGCAGTGAACATTTATTACTTGTTCACTGCTCATCCTGGTTCACTTTTTAGAGTCCTGCTTCACTTTTATCCAAAGTTTCTGATGAGACTCTTCTTGTTCCAGTGGATGATAATAGTTTTGCATTGCAGTGTGAATAATGTGGAGCTAAACATTTGCGAGTGACGTACGTCGCAGTCGGTCCTGCAGCAGTGATGTGCTGCAGAGCTCTGGGCTCATGGTCACAGAAATGATTTCTGACATTAAAACGTGATTTCAGGATGTGTGAGGCTCAGGTTGCAATAAGCTTACAAACATTCATCAAGTCCAAGTTGTCATCATCCCACGTGATGCTGAGAAGACTGTTGATCACACAGAGTGGCCTTTCTTATTCAGCACTGTGGAAACGGTGCTGAACAACAACTGCTGGTGGCTGTCGACACGCGGCAGACAGGCTCTGTTCTGACTGGATGGAGACCCCCTGGAGGTAGAAGTTACATGTTGTGTGTTTAATGAATACTAAGGATTACTGGATAATAATAATTTTAGTGATGATGATGATGATCATAATAATGCTCAGTCAAAAAAAAAAAATTCAGATTTCCACCAATATTTTCTTGTATCAACAGTTATTGAAGGTTGTGGCAGTTAAACTTCAGTGTGACACTGACAATAAATGCTTCATGGACTGATTGCAGCCTCTGAAAAATCATGTTCCTTGTTATCTAAATATCCTGGCCCAGGGGTCCAAGGACACGTTGGACTGGTTCCTGGCATTTCTGCTGAATAGATAAGAAAAATAGATATGACTGTATCATTGGGAACGTGACACAGTTTAACAGCTGTTGATGGAGAGTGAACAGTCATTGCTGGTGTCCTGGTTCATTTTCGATCCATAAACTCCTTTATGATCATCAGATGATGATGTTTTTGTTCTGTGTGCTGTTTAAAGTGATTGTCATATACATTGGACCAATGATACGACACCAGCAGCGTGGACACCTTCTCCAAGACCTGTAAAAGAAAGCGGGCTCTCTTCTGTCTCTGCAAGATTCTCACTATCACCCGACAGAGCAGATCACTGCGAATCCAAAGACTTCAGATCGTCTCTGACCATCACATCAACCCCTCGTCCTGCAGCTGCGACAGAGACTCTGACTCCAACATGCTCTTGTTCCTCTTCCTGTTTGGTCTGGCTCTGGGTGCTGTGTCTCCTTCAGATGTGCCTCAAGTGAAGCTGCAGCGTGGCGGCTGTCCCATGTTCTGGTACAGCTTCAACGGACGCTGCTACAAGTACGTTTCAACACATTTGGCACATATAAGAAATGGAATGATTGGCCATGTTCTAAAACTCATCCGTCTGTTTGTGCATCCCGCATAATGTGTCCTTCTTAACTGATATGGTTGAATATGTCTGATTCAAAATAGTTTCAGTTCATCTGTTGCTCTGTTTATATGCGTCAGCACTCCACAATAAAGATACAAATTTGCATTCATGCCTGTGTACAGAAGTTATTTCACTTCATGAAATGAACATTAAAATATGTACAATAATAATCTCCCTTCATGGTGCAAAATAAGCATGTCAATAAGAGACAGAAATAGTCATCTACAGTTGACTTGTTGACAATCAACAGATTTATAGATGTTTAGATTGACATTTTTTGTGTTTTTGCATCTCTCTCTCTCTCTCTGTCTCCTCTGACAACTAAAAAAGAGTGGAGGAATGAGAACAGGAATGAGGTGGGTGAGACGACAGGTAGGCTGATACAATAGACACTAAGTCAGGGTCATAGCCGGGCTTTTGTAATACTGGGCTCATGGCTGCCCAAACTGGGACTGGCAGAAATTTCTGATTAATTTTTTTTTTTTTCAATTAATTTAAGGAAATGCTCTTCAAAATATGTAGGATTCCTAACTATGAATGACACTTTGTGCAGGATGTCAGTCAATTCAGGGAACTTGAAATAACATTTTGCATTTTGACAGTACAGCAGGTGTTTGCTTTTGACAGGTAGCGCAGCACTGATTCTCAGATTTGGCCACCCAAGGGAATGAGCATTATCACGAGATAACGATGCTTCTGTACAAGAACATAAGCATCATCAGGAAAAAACAGTTTTACCATCATATCGTCAGGTCATCAGTTCTGATAAATTGTATTTTTCATTATCTTTATTAAATGTTACCCTGTGAAGATTTTGACCAGTGTTAGCAATACAGAACAATGTTTTTTTCTGATCAAATCCCTTTTTGTGTTTGTTTTGTTGTGCATGTGTGTGAAGGCATGGATCATGTAAAATGCATGTGCTGCAGGTTTTATGCTACTGGCCACATTAATGTACAAATGACCACAACAATGGACAAAAGGCAGCAAAATAGACAACTAGCAGGTAGCACAACTGTAAAGGATTTAGGATTTAAAATCACTGTTGCTAATGTTTCATGAGGAGTCTGTGAGAAAGAAATGTAAACATACATTTGTTTTGACACACAGAGCACCTTTAATATACAAACTGTTTGAGTCTATATGCAGTTTGAACTACTTTATAGGCCTACAGTAGATCAACCATAACAACACACCACGGGAATCGTGAATTACAAACTAAAGCTATGCAGATTAAAAAGTGGGCCACAAAATGTTTCTTTTAACTTCAGGGGATTAGAAACTTGAATACCTTAAAAGTGTGAGTGTACCTGCTCCACCTGTGTTCAGACTGATAATAATAGACAATCTTTAATCTACAACAGGAAGACAGACAGTCAAGGAGAAGACAGACTGATTTATAGTCAATGGGGCGAACATGACCACGCCCATATACCGTTTCCGCGCGAAAGGACGGACTGCACCATTGTGACAGCGGGGGGGAGACAGAAGAAGGACTGCCTTTAAACGTAGAGACAAACACCTTAATCAAAAAGTACAATTGAACGAATACTCTTTCTACGTGGATAGTCTTTAGTGGAATCTCATAATTACAAGTAGTGGACTTAACAACACATTTTGGTGTCAGACGACCGACCGAAAACACCCACTTTTGCAATCACCAGACGTCTCTGGCGGTTGATGTTTAAATCTCTCCGTGCTTTTCATGATTCAAGACTAAACTTTCCGTGTGACGGAAATTTGGTGCAAAACGGAGATAAAATGACCCTCAAGTCAAAGGTAAGCGGCACAGTAGTGTGTGTGTTTACAGCACTCTTTTCCACGTCGGCTTTTGTTGTGAAGCAAAGTCTCAATGAGCCGAAGTGGCCACCATTGTTATCATCTAAGTTAGCTAACGTTGTTGGTCCCAGGGAGCTCCATTGAACAGGTGCTCTCTCGCCTTTCTCCTCTGAATAAGATGATTTGTGGCTGTAGCTAAAGCAGTCATGTCATTATGTGACTGACTGAGCCCCACATCTATCGTACGTCTTTGTTTTGACCCGGTTAAAACCAGCTAGCTTCCACGTGATCCGCCTCACATTGCTGTTCAGGTGACTCTTAACATGAACTGTGAGCTAACTAATGCTCAGAATGAAAGAGTTCAGGTTCAGTGGTCAGAGGGGAACATGGTGGATCTGTCCAGTGACAGGATGGTCCCAAATAATCTCAAAGGTTTGTACACTGTTGTCATAAGAGGCCATGAAAGAGCAACATGTAAACACTCAACGCTTAACAACTCAGAAAACACTTAACTTGGTTATATTTCGCTTAATGTGTCATGATTTGCAAAGATGAGTTTGAACTGCTGACATGTTTATAAAACCTGCAAAAATGAAAACAACAGATTTGTATAGATATGTATGTCTGCTTTGTGAAATAAGTATGCTGTGATGTAATTCCATATTTGAGCACCGTCATTAAATGTGCAAAACCAAATTGCAAGAAGGTTCAGACTTTAAAACTTTTCTACATTTTGGGTCAGAAGGCAGGTATCTGAGTGAATGGTTGAATTGATATTTATTGATTTGTAATAGGGATAAACTGATGAGTGAAGAGGCTGGCACACATGCTACGGCACCCACAGCAATGTTAGCAATGCACTTTTTTGGTCCAAGCCATGTCCCTGCGCACTGAGCTATTGCCGCCCCAAACTAACGACCTATCAATACTGCAAAGTCTGGATCTGCTAGTAACTTGTAAAAGCTATCGTATAAAAGTAATGCAGTTAAAGCAAAAAGTTTCAGAAAATGGGAATGCTCTCGAAAAATACTTCAAAATTGTACTTGAGTATAGTTCTGTTGTGGAGTAGGGTAGTAGTGCTTTTTAAAAATTTTGACACTAAGATTTTAATTCAGTTAGAATATCACTTCTCCTTGATAAGCGAGTATTTGTATCAGCCCTTACATTTCAGTTGACCCATGATTTACAACAGTATTTGTGTCTTTGGGGCCACAAAAAATGAGGAAGTAGAGCCAATGTCAAAGATAAGAAAAAAGAAAAGAAAAGCAGCAGGTCAAAGTGTTTGTTCCTTTTCCACTTAACTCTGCCCTGTTGTGGCTGAGAAGCTGCGCTGGCCTGTAGTGATAAGGACGTCCTTGGGTTCAGTTTGGTGTCTCCCAACGTAAACTCCAGAAAACACTTCAACGACAGCCAGCCCCGACTCAGGTGATCCTGGCAAACTGCCGAGTGGCACAGCTGAACTAACCTCGTTGTTCCCGCAGCATTCACTAATGTTGCAATACATTCCTCTTGGAACTCAGGGAAAAATCATTGCTTTTTAAATTTTTCATTCACTTGATTCATATTTGATAGAAATCTTTGCAAACATGTGGTACAAGTTTATGCTCAGTTGGGAAAAATAATGTAGTTGTTGTAGTAATTGTTCCTGTATATTCAGCGTTACTCCCCAGACTCATTGTATGCATCCTTGTAGTCTGGCAAAGGTGTTGAGTTAATTTCTTCCACCATAAAATATGTGTAAAGCTGATTTAAAACTAAAATTGAAATCCCACGTTGCTAACAACCATGTGTGCAGTCTTTGTTGATGTATCGCAGCATATCTTGGCATGTTACTGCCACCTGTTGATCAGTGGAATAGTGTCACACCATTGTTGGGACTTAAGGATTGTGCACAAGATGAACAGAACGAGAACCAACTCAGCAAACAAAAAATGTTGTGTTAACATGGGGAGAGAAACCTGCACAGGTAATGTGTATGATTTGGCTGCTGAATGACCCAGAAGGTGCTTGATATATCTGCCACCAGGCTCCATGTTTCAAATCCAAGTTTATCACTGCGGAGCTGGCTCACCTGTTCAGCCAGTCAGACAGTGAGGAGGAGTTTGAAGGTTTCAGTGAGGATGAGGAAGAAGAAGAAGACAGAGGGTGTTTTAACAAACGGCTAAAGAACAAGGTATTAAGCATTTATTGTTGGCTGCATTATTTAATGCAAATGTGTTCAATACCACAGCCAAAGCATCAGACTGAAGACTTCTTCCTCTGGTTTTCTCCAGGTGGTGGATTCAGAGGAGGATAGCGACGGGGACACAGGATTCTACTCTGATGGCGAAGAGGCCCCACCATCAAAAAGGAGGAGTCTTTTAGTAGCCTTGAGGTGAGTATGTGTGTCAGGGGGGTTGGTTTGGATACGGTCGCAGTCATCGGCTGGGTGGACGGACGCTCGCTCGTCACCCTCACCCGCTACAAAGCAGCTAACATTGAAAATGAGTATAGCGGCGCTGCGCCACTGTTCCATTGTTTGGGGAGAACCTTGTCCATGTGTAGTTATTGAGTTTATTGCTGTGATGACTTTGGGATTCTCCAGTGATTAGATAACAATCGTAATTTATTGTTGCTCCTCAGGTTCCCAGTCAAAAGGCTCTCTACCCCCAAAAAGGAACCACAAGAGAAAATAATCAAAAAGCCAGTCAAAGAAACTCGTCCTTCACAGAGAGCCAGCAAAAGGCAGAGGACAAAGCAGCAGCAGCAGCAGCAGGATGGGGAAGAGGAGGAGGAGGAGGAGGAGGAGGAGGAGGAGGAGGTGGAGGAAGACAAAGACAAGGTCCTGTCTCAGAGCCTCAGGAAACGAGACAAGAACATTAAGGAAAACAAGGCCATGGTATTGAACCCTCACCAGATTCAGTGTTTTGTCCAGATCCTGACAAACTGTATGATCTGACACAATCCATCTTCTGTCAGATGTCCTTTGACTCTGGTCGTCTCTGTTGTCTTTCAGCTTGCTAAGCTGTTTGCTGATCTGAGCAGCATGGCTGACCTGACTCTGCCCTCCACACCTCAAGTGAGTGTAAGCAGCAACACTAGTTTCTCACAACAGAGAGATGAACATGCATTCAGCTGGAAATAAGCGGCTCATATCAAGAATATTGATCACCAGTAAAATCACGTCACATTCATTTGGCAGACTGCTTTATCCAAAGAAACTCAAAATAGGTGCCTGTTCATAGGAACAACAGACAGATAGTTTAGTAGATGATTAATAACGTGGATGTTGATATTTGAAAAAGACCACAACATTACACAAGCTGTGGTTTGTTAATGATTATTTGTATAGGGACAAGATGGTGTGCAGTATCCCTCTCTAGTGTAGATGGGCTTTTTAATATACACACAACTCAACAATAAAATACATACAAAACAACACAAAATTACAGCATGTAAAATCGTTTTGTTGTTGTTGTGTTTACATTTACTGATCACACTGCAGCCACATATAAGAAATGTGAGAGCAGACTGTATCTGCTGAGGAAGCTCAGGTCCTGACCTCCTGACCTCTTTCTATGACTCTGTGGTGGCATCAGCCATTTTCTGTGGAGTAGTCTGCTGGAGCAGCAGCAGCATCTCAGCAGCAGGAAGGAAGAGACTGGTTAAACTAATCAAGAAGGTCCGCTCCATCCTGGGATCCTCTGGACCCGATGTAGGTGGTGGGAGAGCGCAGGATGATGGACAAGCTGTCATCGCTGCTGGTGAAGGAGTCCAACCTGCAGGTCACTATCTCAACACCGGGCTGCTCCTTCAGCGACAGGCTGATACACCCCAAGTGTGTGAAGGAGAGGTATCACAGGTCCAAGTGTGTGAAGGAGAGGTACCGCAGGTCCAAGTGTGTGAAGGAGAGGTACCGCAGGTCCAAGTGTGTGAAGGAGAGGTACCGCAGGTCCAAGTGTGTGAAGGAGAGGTACCGCAGGTCCATGTGTGTGAAGGAGAGGTACCGCAGGTCCATGTGTGTGAAGGAGAGGTACCGCAGGTCCATGTGTGTGAAGGAGAGGTACCACAGGTCCATGTGTGTGAAGGAGAGGTACCACAGGTCCATGTGTGTGAAGGAGAGGTACCACAGGTCCATGTGTGTGAAGGAGAGGTACCTCAGGTCCATGTGTGTGAAGGAGAGGTACCGCAGGTCCAAGTGTGTGAAGGAGAGGTACCGCAGGTCCAAGTGTGTGAAGGAGAGGTACCGCAGGTCCTTCCTTGCTGCTGCTGCTGTAGTAGTAATAATCACGCACAGTACAACTCACCACTGTCTTGTTATCTCTGCAGAAGAAGAAGCGAGTGTCGGAGAAGTCAACGCCTCGGAAACGCAAGTTTGAACCAGAGGCTGGGTCAGAGAGGAGGAACCCGTCCCGTAAGGCTCGTCCTCCTGAGAACTTTGCGGTGGAGGAAAAGAGCGAGCCGCTCACCTGCAGAAGCCCCAAGACTGTAGATATCAGGAGGCTGGTGGAGGTACAGTGTGCAACACACACTTCACACTATATGCTGACATATCCAGTGTGCATGCAGTCCTACACTGCTCATGTACATGTAATGCAGTTCAGTTTATGGGAAAGGGAAACCTTTTTGATATAGGAGTCATTATTACTGATAATTTCCTGATTACCTGTCACCTGCACTGTAAAAGCAGTTCATTGTATACTGTATATGGGGGAAAGGCTTTGATTGTATGTGGATAAACCTTCAATCAGACACTTGTTCACTGTGGTATTGAGGCAAGAACACTCTGGCAAGAAACATGTTAAACCAGGTCGCAGCAACGGTGCCCCTATTAAAAAGTGGTGGTGGGGACTTGTTTGTCATGGAGGGAGGTGAGCTGTGGCATTAATCTTTTTGGCTGAATAGCAGTGACCTGTGTGAGCTTCAGTCTGTGTGTTGTGATTGAGCAGGTGGACAAGGAGCATGCCGGTGAGAGACGGAGGAGGACGACGAGGGTCAGGAAGAGCCAGTATGATGTGAGGTCGGTCGACGAGATCACCAAAGAAGACCTGGACAACATAGCGTACCGCAGCAAAGACAAGATCTGGGACAAGGAGAATGTGAGTCACATCAGGACTCTAGTGGTGCTGGTGCTGGACTGTACTAGGCGGTCTGGATTCCTGCTGGGTTAGTGCAGTTTTTCATTGTATGTTAATGCTTTGCGTTCCAGGGCAGCTCGTGTCACCAGTGCAGACAGAAGACTGTGGACACAAAGACAGTGTGTCGCAGTGGTTTCTGTGTGGGGGCCAAAGGTCAGTTCTGCGGGCCCTGCTTGAAGAACCGCTATGGAGAGGACGTTCGCACTGTGCTGCTCGACCCGGTCAGTACTAACTCGTGTTTTTCTCACTTTGTGTTTGGTGTACTTGAGGTGAGTGTGGGGTCCTCTGAGACTGAAAACACAACAGTGATGAAAAACAAAAAGTTCATCAAACCTGAATTTGCTGAATTTTATATCACATTGCGTTGTAAGAGACAAACATTAATTTGCCTGAATGTAAGTTATACTTTTGTATTTATTTATAAATTTTTGGGTATTTGTCACTGTATATGATGCAAAGTCCATCTGAAATAATAAGTAAAAGCAAATAACATTTAACAAGAAAAGTAAGAATGCTGTCATTGTCAGTGAGGGTGATGAAGTGGTCCGGGACGATATTTACAAGCTTCTGCGCTTCCATAAGCTGTGGTTTAGATTGTATTTATTTTAATTTCCACCAGACATGTGTATTAATGTTTGATTTACGTAGGAATATAAAATGATGTGATGTTCATGGGTTGTTATTGTATTACAGACACTTCACACACAGCATTTCAAAAGGCGTTCTGATTGTCTGTTGGGCTGTTCTGTTCTGTTTAGTTTTGTGCATGTAAGAGGAAACGTGTGGTTCGTTTAACATCTTGGTCAACAGCCTTACTGATGTCTTTTTAAAAGACAGTTTAGTTTTCAACAGAGCAGTGGGAACATGAGTAGCTGAACGCAGAGAGCAGAGAGCACCACCTAGAGACACTTCGACTGAACTGTTGGTCTGTAAATGTGCAGCTGCTTTAATTCAGTGCTCACATTAAACTGCATGTTGGAGTGTGTGTAAAAATAAACTAGAGTGATGTCATGTAACTAATTACATTAACTCAAGTACTAGACATGCTCAACTTGCTTGAATTTCCATTTTCTGCCCATTGTTACTCTCCTACATCTATTCGATAACTTTAGTTACTGGTTAAGTGCAGATAACGAGCTGCATCTGGGCCAAAGTAGCACAAGTTTACAATTCGGTAAAAAAACACAGATTCTGTAAATCAGAAAAATGCTGAACATCGGATCGATAATAGGTCAACCCATTGTACACAGCTTAGACATAAATATATGTATATCAGATTGAATCATTATAAATGACCCCAAGAAGTTTTCATACTGGTGCATATCAGACTACATGTACTTCGATACGATACCATTTAATTTGGACTTTTCTTTGTAGACTTGGTCGTGTCCTCTCTGCCGTGGGATGTGTAACTGCAGTCTGTGTCGTAAGAAGGAGGGCCGCTGTGCTACAGGCATCCTGGTGGGATTGGCCCGCTACAACGGCCATGACAACGTCCATGAGTATCTGGAGAGGTAGAGATCTGATCCTTCTGTGCTGCTGCATTGAATACATTATTTAGATGACAATTAATATCTGTGTCAAGTGACTGAGCAAAATTATTCATTAAAACAAGTAAAACCGGGGCGCCGTTTAGCTTGGTCAGTAGCGTGCGACCCATGTGCCGAGGCTCTGCAGCGGACCTGGGTTGGACTCCCAGCCCGGGTCCCTTTGCTGCGTGTCACCCCCCCTCTCTTACCTTGTTTCCTGTCACGCTCTTCAGACAAAAAACTCTTCAGACAAAAAAAATACTTTCAAAAAAAAAAACCAAACAAGTAAGACCCAGAAAAAATCATTGAAAGTTGACTTTCTGTGGGTTTGGACCGTATGTTGGACAAAGATGACTGACAGTTCAATAATGACAACAATCTTGAGTTGTACTGAGAGCTGCACAGACAGCAGATGGATCTCATGTGTTGTGTTGTCTCGTTGCAGCATTCAGAAGGAGCTGCAGTAACGTCCAGAGAGAGACCGGGAGCTCGTACAGCTGCTACCTGCAGACGCTCGGGCTGCACAGTACTGTAGAACTCATTTTAATGCACATTTGTAGGTTTAGATGGACCTTCTTTTTTTTTCTAACTAGAGAAACAATCAAAAAGTTGTTTTCTATTGTCACCTTAACACAAGGCACATCCCCTGTTTATATGTTCTATATACTATGATTTAAGGCTGCATACTCTGCAGGCATGTTTTTTATTGTCTTGAAGTCAGAACTCGGCTCTGAGTTGTACATGTTCATTTCTACCTTCTGATGTTCTCTATAGCCAGTGGAATGTTTGGTTACTTTCTGTTACGGATGCAAAAAGAGCCTTTTATACCAACTGCCTTTTCTAACAAGTGAGTAACTTTGCAGCTTTCTTGTCAGTCCACTGTAAAGTTGAATAAAGAATGGCATTATCTCAATGATTTGCCATGTTCTGTTTTTTTTTTTTTTTTTTTAATACATTCTTATGCGTGACTTCCCCAGGTAAGTGGGGTCAGATCCAGGTCAAGTCTTTTCTCCTGAGGTGATCTTATATAATGACATGGTAGCATTGCTGCAGGGCAGGGGTCAACCTGAGGTCACTGGTTGGTCATGTGGCATACACAGAGAAATATAAAGATGTATTAATAGATGTTTCTGATCTGTGTGTGTGTGTGTGTGTGTGTGTGTGTGTGTGTGTGTGTGTGTGTGTGTGTGTGTGTGTGTGTGTGTGTGTGTGTGTGTGTGTGTGTGTGTGTGTGTGTGTGTGTGTGTGTGTGTGTGTGTGTGTGTGTGTGTGTGTGATGGCCTCATTCAGACCAAATCAGGCGTTGTGTAGATCTGTGCAGGGTTGTGCAGCTGTGACACGACCGGGACAGTATTTTCACCCGGTCCAGTTTCTGGCTCTGACTTGGGAGAAAAGACTCTAATGTCTTCTTCTCCATCCGAATCAAGTTTACAGAGTATTTCTCCTCCCTGCTGGTGCTGCATGATGTTGTTAAAGGCACTAAGCAACATGATCGACATTAGGAGCGATTTGACTGGATGTAAATGTGTGTGTCTGTTTCAGCCAGTGCTTATCAGAAAACATGAAAACATTCCATCGTAAGTATTATATCAGTAGGCTGTATTATTAGACTCATTTTATATGTGAAATGTAAACCATTTCAACAACAACACTGCTGAGCTACTGTTGACTTGGTAGACTTACCCATGAGTCCATGCTACCACAGCCTGAACACACTAGACTGGCTTTCCTGCCTCAATGCCAGATTTGCTCTAAATGAGGTCGTACTGCAGCGTGACTTCCACGCAATAGAGCCTTCTGCCAACTGAGCTGGCTAGTTTAGCTGGTGCAGCGCCCGGCTTACTTGAATGTGGATAACATAATTTAATCGTGCAGCCCTTCTAGACTTTCCAAATGTTATTGGATGGCTCAAATTCTGACAGTGAAACAAGTCATTCCATGGGGGTTGTGATGTCTTACAGTCTCTTCTTCCACGATGTTGTCTCTTGGGCTGCAGTGCATCACGTGGCAATGTCATTACACGTTTTGGGCGCTAAGAAAACTGGCCTCAAATCTCGGCGCTCCAGAACGGGCCAGTGCTAGCTGGTTAGCATGATAACTTCAGTCGATCTCTGAAATAATGTGTTCTTGCAGGTCTAAAAAAGTAGCATGTGATATCTGATCAATTGCTTCTAGTGATGTCACTCCACCAGTTGTACACATTGAAGTGTGATTACAGGTCGGGGAGAACTTACGCATGTGGAAAAGTAGTCTAAAGGAAGCAGCATGATATCTGAGACATTTCTGCAAGTGATGTCATTCAAAAGTTGTATTCTGGGTAATGTAGGCTCCAGGTTTTGAACAGCGGTCCACTAGTCTGGCACTTTTATTCCACACATTCTTCTTCCTTTTCAAAATCTGGTGTCTTCATTACCCACAACGCACCTGACACTGCATGACATCACTTGTGGAAATGTCTCAGATATCATGCAGCTTCCTTTAGACTACCTTTTGCCACATGTGCGCAAGTTCTCCCCGAGACCTGTAAACACACTATGATGTGTAAAATTGGTGAATTACCCTTTAAGGTTTCAGCCCAGTATTTGATGCTACAGTTATTGGTGCTGATTTTAACATCCAAAGTGATGAAAGTAAAGGAGAGCGAACATCAGAACTCTGTCTGCATTCAGATACTTGAACAGTTTATTACATTAAACCTTCAGAACTCCACAAAAACACCCGAGGGTGCCGGTTTGTAGATTCAGGTGTTTCTGAAGCGCTTCAAAGGACAAACATGTCTCAGGATGTGTGAGCTGCTGCTGCTGCTGCTGCAGGACGCAGGACACCTGATGGTGAACCCTCACACTCTGTCTCATGTTGTCTGAACTACTGTACTGTGTCATTATCTGTCCACACAGACCAGAATAACTCAGTCAAAGCAGCTGGTGTGTTTTCGAGTGGTAACTGTCCTGTCACCGAGTGGTCACAGGTTCGATCCCTGTAGCAGAAGGTGTGTGTGTGCGTGTGTGTGTGTGTGTGTTAGATTCACACAGAAACTGGAGCATCACAGGGGATTTAAGACAGTTTAAATCACTTTATTGTCAAGTGTTATGCAGGCAAAGCATCTTTTCTGCTTGAAGTTGTCCTTTTTTATTTTTTTTATTGACATAACACGTTTGTACAAACCAGTTTTAAAAATATCAATAAACTGGAGCCTTTGAGGCTAACCTGGCAAAAAACCCATTATCAAATGTCATGGAGACGAACAAACATCTTTAGAAAAAGATTTACAAATGAGATGTCACTACAAAATATCCAAGAAAGAAAAGTTGGTTGTCACACAAAATATTACCAAAAAACATCTAAATCTGTTTGGTATCAACCTTTTCAACTTTAAACAAATAGTAACTTTTTTGCTTTCTTCTTCTTTTGTTATTTATTTTTCTCCGAAAACACGTTTATGGCGCAGAGAGAAGAAGTGAACAGCAATGGTCAGACGTAGAAAAAAGAAAACCGAAGCACAAAGAGTAAAGAAGAAAGAAGCAGCACTACGGCGAAAAAACTGAAACATGCTGTACACAACCTCAGAATCAACGCACACAAATACAAGTCCAGCAAAAGGCAAAGAGTACAAATCAAGGATAAATAATAAATTAGCCGTCACACACTGGGGTCCTGTGTGTCAACATACTGGGAGGGGACTGTTTAAAACAATCGAGAAATTTCTATCAAATAAAATAATCTTTTAATTTAAAAAGAAGGTACGCACTGAACGAACACAGAGCAACACCACCAGAAAACATCTCATAATATCCACACAGCTAAGTAGCCCGACCCTCTCCCTCCCACAGCGCTGCTCACGCTTCACCTCTCTGTGCTGTGGTCTGCTCTGCGTCACCCCGTTTCCACCCGCCTCGCCCTGAACTCGCCTCTGTACTACAGCTTGTGTTAAGGCAATTGTGGCACATGGGTCACGTCGCAGGGTGAGCGGTGGAGAGGGGTCGTCACTGGAGCACAGGAGGCAAGAAGCAACCTCAGTGACTGTGCCGCTGTTGTTACATCTACCAGGGACCATCTGACGGTAGCTGACCATAGAAAAATAGCAAAGTGGCGCTAGATGGACACTGCAGCCGCGATGTTAAAGCCACCCTGTGGTCTCTGCAAAGTAACTGGCTTTGATCAGACGACGGCACTGCTTTCAGACGTTTCCCCCGAATCTCGGAGCGAACTGGCTTGTTTTATTAACAGAGAAACTTCCCCTGACAATGTAAACATGGTTTCACTAGGATTGTCATTATAGTATTGCTTTCACTACACAAACAAAGTTGTAGAAAGCTAGATTGTTTTTCTCTATAGAAACCTTTTTTTCTAATGGCCACTGCGCCTCAATAGGAATGCATTATTTATAAATCTCCTTATATGTGCTTTTTTTAGTTCTTTTTTTTTTTTTTAGAATCATCTCCTCTCTTCTTCAATAACAGTTTATCCGTTGACTGGTCTCGAAGGAATCAACACCTGAATCTGATCTGAAGACTGAACCTGAACCATGAATAAAACTCAAATTAGGTAGATCCTCTCCATGACAGCATGGGAACACACACACACACACACACACACACACACACACACACCATCCATCCCAAGACTGCCCTCGCTGCCCTGCAACAGTCCTGTACCATGATTGACCCTCAGCGCTGTCTGACAGGTATGAAACAGGAACACATCTTTGTGCATAGAGTTAGATTCTGTTGCGATTAGGAAAATGTCTCTGGATGTTGGATCGGTTCAGCAGGACCCCCTGTCTTGTGCTAGTCTAGACACTTCTTACATTCCTTTCCCCGCCACATATGGAATTATCATAGATTCCTCTCATAAATGCCAAACTAATCTTTCATACGTCGTTATTAACTCTGTTAGTTTTTTTAGTTGTGATGTTATATTTTTCGTTTTCTCTTCATTGCATGATCCCGTCTCTTTTGAGTCCCTTTTCATGAGAGAACAACATTTTTAAAATGATGTGAAATGAAAAGTAAAAAAAAGGGAAAGAGTGGCGACCCTCACAGTCCCTGCAAAGACTCCCAAAAAAACAGGAAGTCGGCCTTCCGCTAATAGACAGGAGTCAGTCGTCTATTCAAACTCCTCCTCTTCCTCCTCCTCTTCCTCCAGGTGATTAGAGGTGGTGGGCGTAGCAGGGTCAGAGTCACGTGAGAGGGTTGCCACGGCAACAATCTGAGGGGAGGCGCCCATGCCTTCAGGGGCGTCTTCCTCCATGTCGTCAGTGGTGATGATTGCCACCGCAGCCCCGCCCTTCTTGTTCTGGTGGGTCTTGATGTGCTTGGAGAGGTGGTCGCTGCGCATGAAGCGCTTGGAGCATTCTGGACACTCGAAGCGCTTCTCTCCTGACGGGAGAAGACAAAGTTAGAGAAGAATTCATCAAGGAAGACACTTTGTGGCTGCATTGCATAGCTGATGGGAAACAATTTGAATGATATACATGAAATAGTAAGAACAAAAACAGTAAGTTGTAAATTGTGGAAATTCAAACATTTGGGGTTTGGGGTTTTGCTCAGGGCGTTTCATAGACGGATGCAATTTTTACACCAAAATTATGGCGCATGCAGATTTATTAGATTCATAGAAACCAGCTAAATTTATCAGACTGACTCTTTCCTATTGGCAGGACGTGTGCCTTTCTCTTTTAGTTTTTCCATTCTGTGTCACGTTCAATGTCACAAGCACGGCTGAAAATGGAGGAAACCTTTTTCATGTCTTTTAATTCAGTCTCTTTCAGATGCAATGCTTGGAGTGATGTTCCAGACGCTGCTCGCTGCATCACAGCGGGAAGAATGGGTGAAAATAAGCATGTCCACCTGGATGTCATGTTTCCATCACTGCTGATCAGAGCTGGAACTAATAAATACTCACAGTGACTGCCGAGTATTTGACCCGGGAACGTGTACTGATTGTAAGCTTTCCCACTGAAGATAAGTCAGATGTTGGTGGGTGTTCATGATGAAAATTATCATTAGTTGTAGACCTAGTTTGGATTCAGTCCTGGATTAAAGAGAGATATTATGTACGTGCATGTAAAACATGTTGAAAGTTAGAAAAGCCAAACGTCTGTAGGAACAAAATCTCCTCTCTCCCACAGGAAACGCCTTGTCTGGAGTGTAAGAATTGAATCAGCAGAGCTGCTCTTTTGCTGTTAATGATGCTGGCTCGGGCACGTGTGAGTGGACCAATTAGAGCAGACTGGGTATTCAGAGGCGGAGCTAAAACAGAGCGTTTCAGACAGAGGGAGGACACAGCTGCAGCACTGGACAGTTTGAGAAACCTGATGTCTTTTTTGAGCATTAAAACATGAACACCTATTCTAGTAGTGACCCAAAATATACGATGAACCTGAAAATGAGCAGAGTATGTCTCCTTCATCAAATGCTGTTGAACCCCAGCGACATGACGGGGTGACCCACATCCCCACTCTGCCTACCTGTGTGTGTCCTCCGGTGTCTCTGCAGCTCGTCGCTCCTCGTGAACCTCTTGCCACAGAAGATCCAGTTACACACAAACGGCCTCTCGCCGGTGTGCCAGCGCAGGTGGGCCCTCAGGTGGGACGTCTTGCCGTACACCTTCCCGCAGCCCTCCATATGGCAGATGTGCTGCTTCTTCTTCGTGGGGTCGCCGCTGTTCCTGCAACACAGTTGGGAGTGAGCTGGAGGTGGACTCAGTGATTATTCTGGCAGAGCTGAATACATTTGAGTGCCCTCTGAGTATTCTCAGTGTGTGTTTCTGGTGCCAGCCCCACATCACAATGTGAAGAGCTTGGTGGTGAGAGGTCGGATCTCTCACTTCAGGATACAAGCTGCACTGTGTCCTGACCATCTGTCTGACCAGTTGTCTCATCATGACATGGTGCTCAGCAGCAGTTCTGGAATAATCTTGACATTTCTGACTTGTAGATTTCTGGGAGTTCTTTAACTTATTGCGTGAGACTTATTGTATATTTAAAGAAAGTGTTTTCTTTGATCTCCCTGAAAACAGACGAATGCAGCAACTCCCCATACGCCCACATGTCTCAATCTGCTCTTCCTGCTCCATCTCTGCAGGAGTTTCTACTCTTTTTGTACCTTCCCTCTCCATCCCTGCAGTTCGGACAGGAGCAGGCGACGCGGCGAAGTCTCTTGCTCGGTGGTCCCTCCTGGTCCGAAGAACTCTGTACGGAGCCCAGCTGGTCTGGACTCATGGATGAGCCTGACGCCACGTTGCCAACAGTGACCGTCACGGGAGACGACTGAACTTTGACCCCATCCTGACCCTGTGGCTGACCTGAAAGGTGACGAAAATGTGTAAAGTTCTGAATCAGAAATAAGTACATTGTCTGACAAAGACAAACTAAACTGTGTTGTCTTGCGTGCAGTGTTACAGTCTGCAGGACATCCTGTATAGATCAACTCTGACTGTTAATGTATGGAGACTGGAGAAGGTAACTAATAACTAATGATGCTTCCTCTACAGTAATGGTTTAGTCACCACACATTCTCTCAGTAGTCCTGCGTGTGCCCTTACCCTGTAGACCAGTAATGGTGAGGGGGACTCCCTGCACCTGAACCCCTGCAGTGCCCAGCCCTGCGATGCTGACCGTTTGTACCCCAGACCCCGGGTTGATCTGTGCTGCGCTCAGCGTCAGGGGAGCTCCACTCAGGGACACCAGCCCTCCGCTGCCCACTGTCGTCCCTCCGGCCACGGGGGCCAGTGTCAGCTGCTGTGGCATGGCCGCCCCGAGGCCACCCTGCAGGGAGACGCCACCGGGAAGCTGCAGTGTTTGCCAGGTGAGCTGGCCGGACGGAGACAGGGTGGGGGTGCGAATAAGGACCTGGGCTGGGTTCTGGAAGGCCTGGATGGGCTGCAGGGTTTGTCCTGGAGCCAGCTGGAGGGTCTGAATGTGCTGAGGCTGCTGCTGGGCCTGACCCTGACTCTGAGTCTGGGGCTGCAGCTGGATCTGCTGCACCAGCTGGTGCCCCACCTGGCCCACGATCACCTGCTGGATGGTCCCTGCTGTATCTGTCTGGTTCTGAAGCCCGTTGGCCTGGTTCTGGCTTTGAGAGTCTGCCTCACTGCTCTGCACTTGTGTGTCAGCTGATCCAGCCTCCGATCCAACAGAAACCATTTGTGTCCCATCTGAGATGCCGTCACCTTCGGTTACTGCCGTTGAGCCGGTTGATGCTGTAGCAGGAGCTGCTCCGGACACTGCAGTTGTCACCAGCTGGTTGCCATTGGCAACAGAGAACGTTCCATCTGCTGATTGGATGAGCTGCACAGCCCCGCCCCCTCCGACATTATTTATCACAGGCAGAGCCAGGGTCATGCCACCGAGGTTTATGGGTACAGTGGTCATAACAGGAGTCTGGGAGCCCTGCAGAGTCTGCAGCTGCAGTGGGAAAGACTGTGCAGGGCGGATCTGCAGCGGGACCGTCTGATTGGCTGTACTTGTCAGGATGGCCTGCTGGTTGGCTGGCTGCAGGATAGCCTGGGTCTGGCTCGGACTCTGAGTCTGGATGAGCTGAACCTGCTCCGGTAGAGCCCCAATGGAAGCTGAATGAGCTGGGCTGATATGGATCTGCTGCCCATCTGCAGTCTGCAGGTGAGGGATGACCTGATACTGGACCCCGCCCCCAGCATTGGGCAGGTTCTGAACCTGGATGATCTGGAACTGCTGCTGTTGCTGACTGGCTGCGACGCTGTTGGTCCCACCGACTGGCTTGACCTGGAAATGAGCAGTGATCCAGTTAGAGGACAAACACTGTCAGACAAAATAAAAACAGAAGCTCAGCCGCCGTGTGCCAACATCCGTTACCTTGCGTCCACCAGGTGAACTGTCATTAGCCAAGGTGGTGGCCACCGTCACAGCAACCGGCTGACTGGTGTTCTCCTTGGCCATCGTAGGAGCTGTTGTAATGATCTGCCAGCCGTTCCCTGTGAACTGAGCCGGGACCAGTTCCAGCTGCTGGGGCACCAGGGCCTGGCCTCCAGTGGTGTCCACCACTATCTGACCCTGGAGCTGACCTCCCTGCAGCTGGATCTGACCAGCCTGGACCTGGATCTGCTGGGCCCCCGCCTGGGCCTGAGCCCCCTCCGCTCCCCCCTGCCCTCCGATCTTACTGCAGGTGGCCGCTAGCAGAGCCAACGGAGAGGGCTGAGAGGAATCCTGGAGGAGAGGGGGTGGAGGAGGGCCGGAGAGGAGGAGCAGAGAGAGACGGTTAAAGGCTGTGACGAGGGAGGGAGGAGAAGCCCATCGACACACAGAGCTCATATACACTCAAAGTACAGCGTGCAGGAGGGAAGAGATGGGCAGGCACTCAAAATACATGAATACTCTGAAGAAAGAAGAGAGAGAAGAAGAGCGAGGCTGCACAGAGACCTGGTTCAGAGGAGACAGAGCTGAGAGGAAAGAGAGAGAGCTGTCAGTGGAAGTGGGCGGTATTACAGGAAGCGAGTGGGTGGGCGTGTGAGAACCACATTTCTCTTTTCTCAGAACACTGGTAGAAAATGCCGCCTTCTCTCTCTCTCTCTCTCCTCCCTTTCAAAGGAACTAGGTCGCAGGCAAATTTTTAATGCTACACACCTCAGCAGAGCACAGAACACGGCCTGGCCCACAACTCTGCTCCTTCCACAGGATCTGCACTTGAGAATAGTTTCCTGACTCAAATTAATCTCCGAGATGTACACAAGCTCTACACAGCAGCTAAAAATAGGAGTTCCACACAGTCAGAGTCACATACCAACGCTGCGGGTCTTCACCATAAATCCAAACGCAGAATTAAATCATGTTGAGCCTGATTCACACAGACAATTCAAAGTGCAGTGGCTGAAGTGTGACAGCAGTATCAGCCTGCTCAGAGCTGTGGGCTGCTCTCAGCAGGCTGCACAGAAGCAGGAAGTGGAATTCACCAGAGAAACGCCCCCAGAGGTGTCTGTCAGGCGGGGAGGGAGGGAGGGAGGGAGGGGACGTCTCTGGCCTCCAGGCAGCAAAGTAATGAACTCCAATAAACAACTACTTCTTCTCCTTATTGATTAATTGTTGTGTTTTGTTACCTGTGATCCAGAACTTTTCCCCTTCTTAGATGCTTTCCCTCCTTCAGTTCCAGATGATTCCTTCTTGGAGTCTGAGGAGAGAGTCACAGTGAGAGTGAGTCCAGCTCCAACATCATCACATGAGTGTTTCCTCACAGCGCAAAGTCCGCGGAGACGGCGCACACACGGAGACAGCAGCAGGACACAACACCGTCACACAGGCAGCAGGCACAGCATCACAAAGGTGATCAATAAAAGCTAGAGGACGATCAGTAACCTCATCATCAATAAGAGCGGGGGCTTGGAGCCTCCTATCTGTCAGACAGAGGGAGAGAGGGGTGGAGACGGAGAGGGGGGAGGGTACCTACCACTCATAACGCATTAATGTACCGAGAGGAGAGGGTGTAGTTCACGGTAGAAGGCCGGCCGGGTACACAGGCGGAGGACGGCCTATATGTTCGGCGCTGGGCCGTGGCGGATCTGCCCGTTTGACGAAACCACCCACCGGCCAGGAAGGGCGGTGCCAAGCGCAGCACAATCAAGCAGCCCCGAATAACGGAAATAACGGAGCGCGCAGCGAGCGTCCCGGCCCGTCGGCCCCCTGGCAGCCCCGGCGTAGCTCTCCCTCAGCGGGTCGCCAGTCCATACACGAGTAAAGCAGCGCTTGTCAGAACGATGTCCACAGAGAAGTTGTCGGTGTGTGACCGTGGAGGCCAGCCCACTTCCATTTAAGCATCAGGACTACACCCTCTCCGCTCCTGCTGTCGCCGCCGTTCCTCTCTCCGCACGACGCGGGGACGCCTCGTCGCCGTCCGTCGGGCACCGAGAGCGAGCCGTCACAGCTGTTGCTATTTTACTCGTATTCCCTTTTTTTTTCGTGCACAATTGATTTTTTTAACGGGGAGATTCGGGGAGATAGCTGTGGCTTTTGTGGGCGGACGCGCTCCTCCCACATATTCAGATTGGACGACGGGGCTCGGCGTGCGAGGGTCGAGATGGGAGTTGTATTTTGGTGAGGCCTCGCCTTCTCCAGCACGATTGGGCTGCCGGGACTACGACTCCCATGATGCTCCGGGCGCGGGGTGGGTCGGAGCGGCGCTGCTCGTAGTCATGTTGGTGTGAGAGCGCGAGGGAAGGGCGGTGACGAGCGTGTGGTGGGGGGTTGGGCGAACGGGAAAGGGAGGCGCGTGTGTGTGCACTCTCTCTGTGTGTGTGTGTGTGTGTGTGTCGCAAGGTGTCATTCTCTTTAAATGACTTTGAAAAGCAGCTGTAAATCATAAATGACGTCACAGAAGCATAGAACCGAGTGCAGTTATTGATCACGTCTGACAGACGGACAGGAAGGTTAACTGCTGCTGTTTTAATGATATTTCATAACTTGGTGTTTGAATGTCACACACACACACACACACACACGAACACTGGTCACCTTACAGTGATTACTCCATTAGAGCTGTATATGAATATGAATAACAAATAAAACACAGGTCAAAGCCAATCAAGCCAAACATAGTTTTAGTCAGATTACTAATAATAACTGATAATAAAACAACTAATTTGAACTACATGAATGTTAGAAAGTGGTTTTATCTGCTCGGGACGTCAACATGCTCACACAGACTACATCAGTTATTCAAATCATATTAATATTTACTAAACTAATGAGGTAATAATAGAAACTGTATTTCTCTTGTCCATAAGTGAACAAACAAGCTGTGCTCAGAGGAACACAGGGCCCACACACTGTCGGGTGGTGGCAGGGTCCGCCAAATATAAACAAAGTAAAACTGTGTGAATTGTGTCCTTTAACCCTTTGAGGTCGAGTTGGTCTCTTCAGTTTGTTTCACTTCTTCTGGTTGATTTTTTGTTTTTTTACAGTTTAGCTTTAATATTTTAGTGGAGGACAAAGTGCTGGTGTGTGCTGGACGGGTCTCAGTTGTGAGGATGTGTTCTGGTTCTCAGGTGGAGTTCGTTGGATGTGGAAGTCTTTGATTTAAAGAAAATGGAAGTTGTGACTTTGAGGAAATCGAGAACATGTTTTCGGGCTGCAGATTAGATCCGAAAGTTATTTCATCACTCAACAGAAACAGTCAAACATAAAAACTACACATAGTTTCTGCTTCTGTTGTGAATATTTTCAGTTTGTCTTTGTTCTGTGATACTAAAGTGAATATCTTCAAATCAAGACATTAGATAATATTTTAGTCCTGCATCACTTCAGATGTTAAACCACCTCAGCTGCTTAACAATAATTTAAATGCACCACTGTTTTTTTTTTCTTTCTTTTGCATTATTCCTCGAGGATTTAATGAAAATGACAAAACACACAGTGTTAAAGAAAGAGAGCTGGATCCTTCCTTTATTTGGATCCAGACCAAAAGGTTCTGGGGTCTGTTCTGGGCTGAGATCCGTCCTCCATCCAGGTTCTGTGGAGTTCTGTTCAGTTGTGTTTGTGTAGCCCTGCTGACAAACCAACACACGGAGGTAATTATCATTACTTGCAGTCTTTCTCTTGTGCTGGACATATCAGCTGTTCAGATGTGTACAGATGACTGTGATTCTGCTCAGATTAGTGTCATTAGTGTCACGGTGCCTTCTCACTGTGATATTTGCAGATCTAAGTGACTTGCTGCTCAGTAAAGGCACGTGGACAGGATGCAGGCTGAGGGAAGACCAGCACAGAGCATCACTGACAGGAGCATCACACACACACTTTCTTGTTTCTGTACCAGTGTGGAGCAGAAGTCATGTCTTGCGCCCACGCACCAAAACCTCTCCGTCTCCCAAAGGGACATTCTGTAATCTCGTGTTGAATTCACGCTGGCAAACAGAGCTCCATGTTGACCTGGTACAGGCCTGAGCGGTCCAGGCAGGGCTTTGTCCTCTCCTCTAGAGAAAGCCTCCCAGAGCGAGGAGCGACTTTAGCCGAGTGGAGTCACAGCCCCGGCTCAGCGAGCAGAAAACATCATTAGCGGGCAGCCAACTGAGGATATGCCGCTGGCACACAGGGGAGATGTTTAGGCTTATATAGGCTGCCAGCCAAAGCAAAGCTCAGTGTCAGTGAGCAGCACGGGGCCAGGTGAACACGTCAGGAGGATCTGAGTCCTAATGAGTGTAAAATCTGACCTGAGGCCTGTGGAACTGGTTCCTCTGCTTCTGCTGGTCCTGAGACCACTGGTACTGTAAACATGTTCACACACACACACACACACACACACACACACACACACAAACACCTGGGGTGGCCCAGAAACATACATACAGCCCTACACACACACACACACACACACACACACACACACACACACACACACACACACACACAAACACCTGGGGTGGCCCAGAAACATACATACAGCCCTACACACACACGCACGCACGCACGCACGCACACACACACACACACACACACACACACACACACACACACACACACACACACACACACACACACACACTGTAATTACTGCGGAAGCCAAGTGCCTTGTTCCCGCCCCCTGGGCCACTCAGCAGGCCGTTGCTAGGCAACCGGGTCTGGTCTAAAGAAGGGTTGTGTGTGTGTGTGTGTGTGTGTGTGTGTGTGTGTGTGTGTGTGTGTGTGTGTGTGTGTGTGTGTGGTGGAGAGAGGCCAGCGTCTCTTCCAGATGATGCTCTGCAGCAGGAAGCTCATTCTGATGATCCGTTCTGTAGAACAGAATTGATCCTGTATAAAATAATATTCAGCCTTTAGATCTTGATGGTGACTGACGTCCTGCAGGAGCTCTACAAATGTTAGATACAATCTGAACCAGTGCTGAAATATAAATAACCAATCAATAAATAAAAGCACTGGAGGAAAGTGAGAACGGCTGTAATGTTTGTTTTGCAGCTGCTGCCACTAGATGGCGTCACAGACCTGCTGGCCTCAGACTGCTCACCTGCACCTTCCTCAGCAGGGGAGGAGTCATGAGGAGCAAACAGCACGACGTGAAACACAAGTGCAAGTGTTAATGCGTCCATATTTACACAGTGTGTTAAAGCTGTCGCTCATCCAGGAGGAGAAAGTTTGAACTGCTCTACATTGTTACACCTATAATGACGCATCAGACTGTGTAAGATGATCATAAGTTTTGTATGTTCAAATATATATATAAAGTAAATATTGGTGTCAGTGAAATGGAGTATAGCGTAAAATGAAAAAACTCAAGTAAAGTTCCTGAGAACTGCACAGAAATACGTTGCTGCTGAGCTCTCTGCATAATTCAAAAGAAAACTATATTTAAACGAACATCCCATGATCCTCTGCTTCTCCACGAGGCGCTGCGATGTGTCCCTCCTCCTTCACTTATTCAAAGTCAGATCTAACTTTCAGACTGAATAAAGATTCAATGTGTGTGTGCTGTGATGGAGATGGAAATGACCAATACTGCAGGTAGTGTGGAACAAAGCTGCTCTTACTTTTCCCACAAATAATAATTTGCTAACTTAATCATAAGATTTTCAACGATATGGATGATAGAAGATAAAGATGGTGTTATAAATAACCTTCATTAAGTTTCATGACTGATTAAACTGAGTAAAACAAACTGACCTTAAAACACAATTTCATACTATTTTAATGTTTACATGTGGTGGACCCTGCCACCTTTCTTGCCACCTTATTCTCCTCTGAGAACAGCTTGTTTATTCAGTTCTGGATTTTAGTTTTTTATATTTAGTTATTTAAATATAAAAAACTAAAATATGTATGTACTAAATATTTCTGAGTTTGTTTTATTACCTCATTAATATTTTAGATATCAGAATTCTGAGTTTGAAACTACAGAGTGTCATGTCATGGTCCGTAACCTCTTATCCCTTTCCATGGGAATGGGGATCGCCAGCTCATCGCAGGGCCCTCACTGATGAGCAATGTGGGGTTCAGTATCTTGCTCAAGGACACTTCGACATGCAGCTCAGCCTTGCCCGGTGCCGGGATTTGAGCTAGCGACCTTTTGATCATTAGTCGACCTGCTCTACCCGCTGAGCTACAGCTGCCCCTTGAATCTACAGAGTGCCCCTTTAATAAAACATTACTGGAAATATGCATCTGCATTTGAGCTGTTAGCAACACAAGGAAACGTGTTTGAGTCCAGAACTGCGTTCTACGCTCCGGATCTTAAAGCACCTAAATCCTTCTCACTGTTCTCTGAGTTCACGCGTTCTGCTTGTTACTTCTCAGTGTATAAAACAACATACATACATGTACATATACATACGTACAGTCAGACTTAAGTTACCTCGCTTAACACAAACCAGGCCTCAGGTCTGCGACGCCGCACATGTGGGCACGCTGACGTGTTCGCTCGTCTACAGGGAGCGCCAGAGGAGAGGGAGAGTCTGTTAGCTCTGTTAGCTCTGTTAGCTCTGTTAGCTCTGTTAGCTCTCCGTCCAGTGATGGCTGAGATGTTTCAGAGCGACTGTCAGAGCAGCATCAGCATGTTAGAGCCAGGAAGTTATCCAACGTTAAATGCTTTAATCTTCAGTTATTACTGTACTTCTCTGTATTAACAAGAAGTCATTTAGTTGTCAGTGTGGTATGAAATGTTAAAGACTTGATATCTGCTTTGTCTTGTTTTATTTTTGTCAGGCTGGCCGAACAGCTCGGAGCTCATTTTGTCCCTGATCATTTCATTGAACTCTCCACATCACACCTGACAGTTAGGCTGCCTTTCCATTCAACAGCAGCTACACGGACGGATTCTGGAGAACCAAGTACAAACGGTTCCATGTGAGCGACGGGCCGCTGACAAACTGACAGTTCAGGATTCATCTATCCTGCTGCTGACAGATGTGCTTCTGCTGATATTTGATGTAATTTTGTCTTGTTTTATTATATGACTGTGATGGGGTGGGTGAGGGGAGGAGGGTCGAGGGTCTGGGCTACAGGGTATGGAACTTCTACTCTTTTTACGTCTAATTACGTCTTCATCTCCTCCTCCTGCTCAGTTTGTCCGTACTCCATCTTTGCTTCACACTCCTCTTAAATCTCCTTCTCCTCATATTTTTCCATCTTTCCTCTTCCTCTGAGCCCACAAGAAGAACGGTGTGACAGATCTGAGCCGGCTGCAGGGTTTACCCTCTACAAACTCTCTCAGTTTTATCTCTTACATACAAACTCCAGCTGGGAGAAAAAGCCACATTTATTTAAGCTGATGAGCTTTGTTGTCGGGCCGAGTCACCACACAACCCGAAAATGATTTCAGACTGCCTGTCCAGACGTCAGTGTTACACTTCAGACATGATGCAGCCCCTCTCAGCGACAGAGCACCACGTCAAACCGCTCTGATGGATCTGATATGAAGCTTGGAAATGACTGCATTGATTATGTGTGTGTGTGTGTGTGTGTGCACAGAGGAATGTAAGGTTGAAAATGTGCATCCTCGCATGAGACTGGCATCTGTGAGTCAGCACTTGCTTGCGTGCAGCTGATATGTTTTTTTTCTTGCTTGATATCCCCAAGATTTACACAAACACATGCACACACGTGCACACACACACACACACACAACTTAGGTAGGTAGGTGTGCATTTGTCACACGCAGCTTTGGCGTCAGGATGTCTCCGTTTCCTAAAGGTTAAGTTGTAAAGACAGAGAGATTTATGACTCCTACCATGAGTTAATGTTTTGGCAGATGCCTCTGTTGTTCATACCTTGTGTGTGTGTGTGTGTGTGTGTGTGTGTGTGTGTGTGTGTGTGTGTGTGTGTGTGTGTGTGTGTGTGTGTGCATGCGCGCGCACAGACCTGGAGAACTTGTTGACAGGTGATAACAGACATGTTTCACATATCTTTCCTGTAACAAGCTACAAGCTGTGATGATAGATAGATAGATAGATAGATAGATAGATAGATAGATAGATAGATAGATAGATAGATAGATAGATAGATAGATAGGTAGTCATGCTGTGCTCATCCTGTAGTTCCAGTAAATGTGACTGATAACAGGTGATGTCAGCCCAGGTGGCTCATCATCATAACTGTTATCACACCACAACAGATGCACACAAATACATGATTGGGTTGATTTAGTCGTCACTTTCCATCTATAAAGCATGAATGAAGGTGGTCACAGGAGGAGATGTGTCCAGTGTGTGACAGAAGGAAACACGACACATCACATCAGTGTATGCTGGACGTGCATGAAGCTGTGGAGGCTGGCAGCGTCTCGCCGTAATGAGAGTTGAGTGATTGATGCTTCCTGCTGTCGGGCTCAAGTGGAAAACAACTGGCGTGTCTCAGCGGCACGGTGCCAGTTCAGGGTGTGGAGGGACATGTTTCTGAGAGAATAACCTTTGTCAAGGTGATGTTTTCTTTTCTCTCGCTCTCTTTCAGCACGCTTTCAACGGTCTGATTTCATTCGCTTGTTTGTGTTGTGACAGCCAGCTGGAGAGTGATGCTTGACACAAAGCCACATCTTCTTGCAAGTACTTTTTATTGTTGTGCATTTCTTCTTAACTTGGGCTCCTCGTACAGGAATGAGCAAAGTGTGTGTGTGTAGAATAGATTAATTGTATATATCAATATATTCACTGCACAATCTACTGATTTTCAGAGGAATGAGCTGAAAGTATCCAACTAAATAATGAGAGAGAGGCAACAAGAGAAAAGTGTGTGTGAAAGAAATATATATATTTGTATTTTTTGTTCATTTAATCAGCATTCGACATTTTATCTTTTAGGTCAACAGCAACAGGTGACAGGTGTGTCTGACTGGAAAGGCACACACACACACAAACACACACACACACACAGACTTAAACATGCTTCAACAGTAGTTGAACCAGCAGCCAAGACATTTGTCGAATGTGAATAATCATCTGGAATAATAATGATAACAGTTTAATGAATGAAAATTAATGTTTCTGGTTTGGAGAGAGATAGAGTGTGTGTGTGTGTGTGTGTGTGTGTGTGTGTGTGTGTGTGTGTGTGTGTGTGCGCGCGTGCGTGCGTGTGTGTGCGTGTGTGTGCGTGTGTGTGTGTGTTTGCCAGTGCCAAGTGTTTCTGAAGGAAAATTACCCAGAACAGCAGAGTGCAGAGCGGATAGTTAACCACGGTTGTTAAAGAGACGAACTCTGACTGAAAATGAGACTGTTGAAGATCTCTGAGGAAGAAACTCTCACCGATCTTCATCACTTCATTCACTTTAGCTCTGATCAAATCCAGCTGACCTCTGACAGACATCAGGAACACTCTGAAGACGTGAGTTCAGTCTGTCTCTGTGAACACTGTGTTCAGATAAGACGTGCTCTTGTTCTGTGTCTGCCACACACTTTACTTCAGGCTTGTAAGTCACTTCAAGTGGAGCTGCTGTTTTTCACCAGTGTGCGTGCAAACACAATTCAAAGGGCTTCGAATACTTGTTTAAAGCTCGGCCACAACTCGTTGTTCCAACAGTGAGACCGAGAGCTCCACGTAATTACAAGTCCACGACTCACAGGACGCCTTCAAAGACTCCGAATGAGCAGAATGTGCAGAATGTGTACGATGGCGACAACTGCAGGTATTTACTTCGTCCTCTCAGACTACTGTAGACTCGTCTCCACTCATCTGTGCCGCTGTGTGCATGACAGTGCACATGCATTTTGCACATGTGTGTTTTCATACCCTCCTTGCTGTCTCTTGCACAGATCACACTGGAGCAGTCACATTTTCTCCACTGGAAGAGCAGTTGATCACCGTGGCTCACCTCAGCAGCCTCCTCATCATGTTTTATCTACCTGTGGGGCATCTGTGGGTCGGAAGAAAAGGAAAGAGTCAACCTGCGGTCAGCCTCCAGAGGTAAATGACCCCAGAGTTCAAAGGTCACCACAAAGAAGCTCCCGAGGACAGTATATGCTCTCAGATGTAACATCATCATTACAGGACAGATAGGAGAAAAACCTTGAACTGAGACTGAACTCGAGTTGAACTGTGACACCATAAATCATGTGTCCAGCTCAGATTTTTAAATACAGCTTGAATTTCATGGAGACTGACTTTTCTTTTCCCAAACGAGGCAGTAAAACATCCACATTTACACTTACAGAGGGTGCAAAAAACACATTTCCAAAGAATATAAAGATTTCAAGTGCTGCATCTTCCAGTTCAAACCTCCCTCTTTGTTTATGAGGGGCGAGTGTGCGCACCAGTCCTTCAGAAATGCATTGAAAGGGAAATGTGCTCCCCATTATCTCAGTTGTTTCACCGTTTTAATTCCACTCCCCAAAATGCCGCTGAACTGAAAGACGCAGAATAAAGCTGAACTGAGAGACTATTAAAGAGGACGGGACCCATGCTGTGCCTCCAGACAGTGAGCAAGCATGTGTTTAAACAGTCTCTTTGAAACCAAATGTGAAATGATTAAGTCCGCTTAGAAGTCTGAGTGTGTCTTCGCTGTGTGCGTGTGTGTGTGTGTGTGTGCACCTCTTTGAAGATGGTACTCTAGCATGAGTTCAGGAAGACCTTTACAGCAGTGCTAAGTGGAGGGTGCAGCACACCATAAAGATCCAAGATAAAGTGTGTGTGTGTGTGTGTGTGTGTGTGTGTGTGTGTGTGTGTGTGTGTGTGTGTGTGTAGCCCAGTGCAGGACCTGACAGGACTTGCGGGCCTGCTGGAGCTGACGCCAGCCCCTCGTTTCTGTCTGTCTGTGTACGTCCTGAATGACAGCCCGGAGGCCGTGCATGTGCGTGTGGTTAGGTGGGAAAAGAAGCGTTTCATGTTTGACGGGAACCATCAATAAAACAGCAACCATGAAATCACCTCAAAACCACTTGAACCTGGTCCGGGAGTGTGTGTGTGTGTGTGTGTGTGTGTGTGTGTGTGTGTGTGTGTGTGTGTGTGTGTGTGTGTGTGTGTGTGTGTGTGTGTGTGTGTGTGTGTGTGTGTGTGTGTGACAGACTGAAGGAGAGTGCAGGATGTGTATTGACCTGCATTCTTGTCTCTAATCTGTTCGCGCCTCCATCCACCCAAACCTGATTGATGACCACATACAGCAGCATGTTGCAGAGAACGGTGAGAGTGAAGAAGAAGATACGTCTGACTTAAGCTCGCCTTATAAAGTGCGCACATTTACAGCCAGTCCGGGGGTGTTTTTGCATTTCTTTGTGGAATAAATTAACAATTTGTTGCACGGCAATTAGCATGAAAAAGCAGGCGGCTTTTTTCCAGTCAATTTAACATCAACCCATCGCTCAGTGCTTTTCTTAACCCCCTCTCTCTCCTCCTGCTCCCTCAGCCCCCGAATTTTATGGCAGGCATTGTGGCGAGCTGAAGCGCACTGAGTGGGAGGAGCACGAGTTAACCAGGAACATAGCATGAATAGTGTGTGTGTGTGTGTGTGTGTGTGTGTGTGTGTGTGTGTGTGTGTGTGTGTGTGTGTGTGTGTGTGTGTGTGTGTGCGAGTACGTGCATGCACGCACATGTGCAAGGCGAGTGTCATTGCATGTGTTTGTGCTAAAAGGTGCTTTAGTTCCCGTCCAGTAAGTCACAGAACACATGAAGTGGACTTAACTGAGGAGAAAAGACTCTGAACCCTTTTTAAATGTCTGAAACTGTGATTCTTTCAGCTTCTGAAACAGTGTAAACAGGCTCAAGGCTTTATTAAAAATGTATCTACTCCCTGTTGAAATGTCATCTGAGATGAGATGTGACGAGCTTTATTGATCCCACACAGGAAATCACCGTGTTAGAGCAGCAGAGGTACAACAATGTTCACATGACATCAAATACTGTACATAATAATAATAATAATAATAATAATAATAAAAATAATTATAATAATAATAATAATGATCTCAGAGTTACAGTGGAAGATGAAGCACTTCAGTGGAAGTGAAAGCAGTGAAAGGAGTTGAAGTGATAGCGATGAGTTTGTCCATAAAGCATTTATCAGTCAATCACTGACATGGAGTTGAAGTGAAGCTCCATGGAGACTTACAGAAACTGAAGGTGGTCACACTTAAAGCAGCACGCAGTCAGTGGCTTGTTGCTCTCAGGGGGACGAGGAGGGAAGAGACCCCACAAACAGGCCCTCTGGTGGGGGAGGGAGAGTCCACTCAATCACTGCTTTCCTCACACACACACACACGGACCGCTAGCCAATAAGACACACACACACACACACACACACACACACACACACCTCGGAGATGACCTAGACCCCCCACACTGAGGTAGCAGTGATCAGATGCCTCAGGTCCATCCATCAAGACTGAAAGTGAAAAATGACGTCTGGAAGTGTATGATTATGCTCCCGGGCTTCTACGCATCAATCAACGCACACGCACACATTCGACCACACATTAAACACAGACAAGACGCACAACTTGAAAAATGAACTCCAGTAAATTAATCTCCTTCTCTGAGAAGTGTGTGTGTGTCTGTGTGTGTGTTGGTGAGGAGCAGAGAGAGGGATGAAGAGTGTTATTGGCGAGGAGAAGAAAGATCACGGTCAGAGCAGGATGTAATCAGGGAGAGAGTGAGAGCAGCTTTGTGTACGTGAGGTTGTCTGAGCGATCTCTGAAGAACATCAGCAGCTTCAGTCGAGGACAAAAATCTCCCAGAAGCTTTAAAAGAGGAGCGAGAAATGAAAAGATGTCTGACACGAGTGGAATCACCAGCCTTTCTGTTCGTATGTCTTCATCCCTCCCTCCTCCTCCTCCTCCTCCTCCTCCACTGACTGCCAAACACAGCACTACTGGAGTGTGTGTAATTCACAAATGATGGTGGTGTGTGTGTGTGTGTGTGTGTGTGTGTGTGTTGGATGTGTCTGAATGTGTGTGTCACAGCCAGCTGTGGCAAATAGACCATAATAACAGACTTTAAATGCCACATCCGCTCCTATTTATCCCGTTAACCTCGACAGCAGTCACGACACGCTGCGTACGACGAGCCGACGGTTCCTTTTGTTCTTCTGTGTCATATAAGAGAACTCATAGAAGAAGAAGAACTCAAGGGTTAGTAAAGGAGGAGGGGAAACAATGATGAACTCATTTATTAACCTTTAAATATCAGTTATCAGTTATCAGTTATTGGTAATTTAGTCATCAATGTATCATTATTTCCTCACCAGTCACCCTCTGAAATGAACCACATTAGCCTTTAAAAGCCGCGACTGACATCTTGTAAAATATTCTTGAGACGAGAAGATCACTGCAGCTCTCAGGTCTCTCCGACAAATATGAAGCTAACACTGGTGACCTGTTAGCTTAGCTTAGCATAATGATTGGAAAAATCTGTAAAAAAAAACAAAATCAAAGTAGTTTGAAAACAACAATAATCACATAATGAGCTGTAAACTCCCCAGTGTTCTGACTCCTTAGTGAGTGCTTAAGTAAGTAAGTGAACACCAGACTGCAAGTCATGTGTACTTAGAAGTGCAATATGTATAAAGACCTCGTGGCGACTGTAGGTTTATTAACAGAAGAGATAACACACTGTTACAGCAACTACAGTAAGACAACAGGGTGCATCATCACACACACACACACACACACACACACACACACACACACACACACACACACACACACACACACACATAGAACTGTCAGAGATAAAGCCCTTTCACAGACTTCAACAGCATTTGAAGAAATCATTGGTGACTCCTCCTTCAGATGCATCTCATTAATGTGTTGAAAGGCTGATCAGCATAAATCAGCAACTTTATTCTCAGCAGAGAGACGAGCAAAGTTGATGGAGGAGAAGCTCATAACACAGCAGCTTCAGCGTGTGTGTGTGTGTGTGTGTGTGTGTGTGTGTGTGTGTGTGGGACAGGCAGAATTAGAGCTCTTCATCCTCTGCAGTTACTAATCACAGTCTTATTCTCTCTCCCTCTGCATAATTCTCCCCTGGCCTTTATAAATCTTTCCTCCCTCTCCTCCTCTTCCTCTGGTTCTGCAGGCAGAGACAGCAGATGTGTTGGCAGCTTAAATGACCTCTGTGATGTATGACTTAACAAACGCCCGGCATCCATCAACCCCAACCTAAGTGTGTGTGTGGAACAAAGAGAGAGATGCTTCTCATAAAGAGCAATTTTAATTCACCTTCAGCCCAAACTTGTGCTGCCGAGCGCTCTGCTGAGGCCTCCTCCTCCTCCTCCTCTTGCTCCTCCTCCTCCTCCTCCTCCTCTTGCTCCTCCTCCTCCTCCTCCTCTTGCTCCTCCTCCTCCTCCTCCTCCTGGGTGAGTCTGCCGCTGGATGTAGATGTGCTGCTGTATACATGAATGTGAATGAGCGATTCAGCAGTGTAATTACACCGGCCAGGATTCCCTCAGTCGGATCCAGAGATGTTCTGATGAGAGACGCCCTTTCTGACCTCTGCGCGCACACACACACACACACACACACACACACACACACACACACACACACACACACACACTTACCCAAGCACTGTGTAATTCGAGGTACTTTGTGTGAGACTTTTCTTTATTATTGTTATTTTATTATTATTTAGTTACTTACATTATTATAGATAAATTACCGATCAGTATGTTGAAGTACAGCTGAATGATTAGTCGACTGACTGAATATTAATTGGACATTAAAACTATGTTGATAATCGTTCACTTAATTCATTTTGTAAAAACATTTCATGGCTTTGAATTTGAGGCTTTGCTGCTTCTTTAAATCCTTCTGACAGTCTCTACATTTCTGAGGCTGGCAGGATGTCATGAGTAAATGTGATACTAACTTTTTATCTAATTTTTTAAAACCTTTTTTCAAACCAAACAATGAATCAGTAAATAGAGAAAATAATCAGCAGGTTCATGTAAAATGGAAATAATCATTACATGAGCTTCACTTCAACCAGCTGCAGCAGCAAAGTCCTGGTTTCACACAAACGCCTGTGTAATTATAATGTCATCATAATATCTTTTGTACATTTTCCTGATACACACTTTAACTTGAGCATCATTTTTAATGCAGAGTGTTTACTTGTATAATCAGTGTGCTATCAGGACTGAAGTACAGGGTGTGAATGTCGGCCTTGCTGATGAAGCTAACTGGACGTGAGTAACAGACGACAGCCAAGCAGAAGGAGAATTTATGTGTGTTTGCATGACAGAAAGACGGGTTTCAATACTTATTGATCCTTTATTGTGTGTGCAGATAAGAGGGGAGCTTGTAAAATACTTATGTGAAAGTTTTCATCAGAGCAACCCGAACATGTTTCCCCGTCCTGCTGCCACATCGTCCATCAGCCCGGCGCTGACAGACGGCAGACATGTCCTCTCCAGGCAGTAATTACAGGAAGGAGCTGCTCCAGGCTCATCCTGGCACACGGCTCACCTGGATGACTCCTTTCCTCTTAATTTGTTTTAGTGGTTCAGCTTAAAGGGCATCAAATGACAAAATCCTGGAAAATAAAAAGAAGAGATGTTTCCCTCTGATACCTTCCTCCTCCTTCACCCGGACTATGAGACTGTGGCACCAGCAGTACAACAGACCGGTGCTCATCAGAACTCACGTGACTAATAAAGTATGATGGTAACTGATGCACTGGCAGGACTTTCAAGGCTTTAGAAGCGTTAAAGTGGCCATTGTGAATTTACAGTTTATACTCTATATTAATAATCCTTGGCAAGAGAAGAAGGCCTCAGAATATACATCCAACAACGGAACAAGACAGCAGAGAGGACCAAGAAGACAACGATGACACATCAGATGTCTCAGCATGAATCTTAGTGAGCAGTGACATCATTATTACAAATGCACCACAGGACTGTCACAATCTGCACCCTGCTTGCTCCTCTTCCTTTTACACAAATTGATCGGCTGGTTGTGGTGAATATTTTCTGTGTCGTGTGTAGCAGCTTGTCTTTTGACTCTCTGATTCTCCTGCTAATTGTCTCAGCAGGGCAGTTGAGCAAGATGGCCGCCCTGCCCTCTAGATCACTGTGACTATACTCCACCAACAAAAGAGGAGTTGAGGAAAAACAGCAAGGAGAAATAAAATACTTCACCCATCCCTCTCCCTGAGAAGTGCCAGATCTTTATTTCACTCTTTTCTCTCTGCCTTTTCTGTCTCAGTGCCCACGAAGTGAATGGAAAGCACACGACAATCTTGTTTTGTTGACGTTCGATGGCGCGTGATAATGTGGTCATTATCATCGCTAAAGGAACAGGTTGGGGCTCAGACAGGGTTTCATTGGCCTCTTTTAAGGCACACACACACACACACACACACACACACACACACACACTTTCAGTGTGGGAAAAGAATGCATCTAAAGAGGGACAGCTGTTTGGGTGGCTCGTGAGGATGGCAGGATGGCCTACTGTAAACTCCACCTGTGCTGCGGCCGGCCGGGCCTCAGGCTGTGGGGGAGCCTGGGAGTTTATCTCTTCCACTGGGAGGAAGAACAGATTCATAACAGAGCACATTGTGCCTGTATGTCATGAGGAACTCTCAGCAGTGACTGTGTCAGCAGTACGGACTGGTGAAAGGGCCGTACTTTACAGATGCCCTCTTACCTTCTGAAGGTGATTATTTAATAAACATGATACACTTTTACTAAAAAATATGAATCATGGATAATATTCACAGAACGTAGCATCTACAAATAAGAGAATATAAAGGGGCTCTGAGGTCACATCCTGTCGACAAAGAAAGCCAAAGTTTTTAAAGGAGCGCTGCGTAGTAAACACGTCTTGTCAAAAGAGAAAGATCTTCACCGACTGATGTGTTTAATGCCTCAACAAACTACACGAACAAACACGTTTTCATGATGAATAAACAAACTGACCTTAACAGAAAAAACTGTTTCATAGTGTTTCACATGTGGCGGACCCTGCCGCCTCCCCAGCTGCAAACAGTGTTCTGGGACCTTGTTTTCCTCTGACAGCAGCTAGTTTATTCACTGATGGATTCTCTACTTTGTATTATTACCTCATTAATATTATACATACTAAGATTCCGGGTTTGAATTCCTTTTACAAAACTACGTAGTGCCCCTTTAAACAACGTACACAAATCAGTGAAGGTCTCATTGTTCACGTCGCTCACACATTATTACATAGAGAGGAAGCTTAACAGCCCAAACAGCTGCACTCCACTTGAGTCTGATGCTGAGGTGGCATATGCTAACGATAAATTGATATTTTTTTGCTTACAGATAACAGCTTGAGATAAAACAAGTCTAATTACTTTTAGCTTTAGCCTAAAGCTAGCCATGTTTATCTCACCAACTCACTTCCTTTTGATGGAACTCTTCCTTCAGCTACATGAAGTGATGACAGCGTCTTTAAGATGAACTTCATGTCTGCACCGTCTGAAAGTGTCTGAGGGTTAGATTCAGCCAACATGGAGCTATATCAGAGGTATTTACCTGTATTTGTTTTAGCTACTAAACAGAATGTAGGATGATGTGCATGACCTGCTGTAGGTCCATTTGTCTTTGCATGGCATCACTCACCCGGTGTAACAGCCGGGTCGGTGTGTGGGAAGCAGTTAATACGGAGCAAATGAAGGAAATGGATTAAATCCTGCTGTTCTAGTAAATCTGAAATTCAAATGAGCTGGTCCGTTTGTGGTTTAGGTCACACAGGATCCTCCTGAACCGTCTTCAGGCTGCGTCATCAGTCGACAGTGTTTAGATTTACCTGCTCACATTCCGCTCAGTCCGATTCTGACGTGGATTTAAATGACTTGTAAAATAGTTTAACGCACAGGAAGAGGTGTGTTTTTCCATTTTGAAAGCCAACATTTGTTTAGTGCATTGAATGGGGTGAAATTGCGGAGGCAGTGGTGTCCTCCCCTCCCTCCCCCAGGGCTGGCTGGAACCGCCCCAGGGACAGGATGGGACGGACCGGACCAGCCTCTCATTCATCAGCCTCTCGCTCTGCACGGCTTCACAACGCCAGTAAAAACTAGTTCAGGATGCTCAGCTGAAACACACCTTTAATCCTGACACACCAGCTCAGGTGGCTTTAAACAGCCAAACACTTAAAGGTGCACGACGTAGCTCTGGGGAGGAAATGTGATTAATTAAATAAATTATTTTAATTCTTAAGGACAGACAGATCTTCACTGACTGATTTTCTTAATGACTTATCAGACTAAATAAACACAATCTCTTCGTTTTCATGACTGATTAAACAGAATAAATGATAATTAAAGTGATAATCTCAAAGACTTTCATGTAAATAAATAAATGTTAACTATTGACAGCTGAATGAGGTAACACAACGATGACTGATCCAGTGACGCACCGATCAGAGAGATGTCCACTGCTCAGTTAGTTCAGCCAGCAGTGGCTGGTCGTCCAGAGAGAGTCATCACAGATCCGTTGGTCCCGTCTCTGCTCGTGTCGGGAGTCAGAGGTTAACGCTACTGTGAACGATCACGACCAGACCAGCGAGGACGATAATGGCAACGATGAAACAAAAAAACGTCCAAATCCAAATCCAGAAAATGGACTGACGTCACACGAGCCACACTGGATCTCTGACGAGCACCTGCGATCGCTGCTTCTGGAAATCTGAAGGACAACTGAGGATCTGACCCGAGTCCTTCACGAAGAAATCCACAGCCCAGCAACTTTAAAGGAACACTACGTAGTTTTGGGAAGAAAGATCTAACAAACTACTCAACAAATTTATTATCATTTCCACGACTGGACAAACTGAATATACAAGCTGACCTTAAAGGATGACACAGCTGTCACAATGTGGCAGACCCTGCCACCTCTCTAGCCTCATATGGGGGGATCCTGTTCTCCTCTGAGAACAGGTTTGTTCCTTGATGGGCACAATAAATATTTCTGACTTTGTATTATTACCTCATTAATGTTTATAATACAAAAACTCCACAGTGACCCTTTAAAGTTACACCTTTACCTGAAAACACCTGGACAGCTTCAGTGCTCCTTTGACTTCTGAAGGTGGTTTGTTCTCACACAGATGTTAATGACCTGGATGTTTGCACTGTGCCTGGCTCACCATGAGCTCTGAGAGGAGGAACAGCCGCGAGAAGTTCTGCTCACCTTCCTTCTTCCTGTCTCCTACCTGTTGCTGATGCGCGCCACTCCGTGATTTACCACGACCTCGAGCGCAGAGCGCTCAGAGACGGTGTGGAGCTGCTCTCTGATTGGTCGTCGGGCTCTCAGCGGCACTTCAAAGCCGCGAAGAAGCTACAACTACTAAAGGAGCCGCCGGGAGGAAACACACACTCATCACATCCAACCACCGCACACAGACACACAGTCACCGCACACAGACACACAGTCACCGCACACAGACACACACAGTCACCGCACACAGACACACACAGTCAGAGGACCAGGACAGACCATGGCTGCTACACTGCTCGGGGTAAGTTTGAGTTCTTTCTACATCGTCTGAAACTTGTTTCTTGGTTTAAAGTGAACATGATGTCCGGACAGCGCTCAGTGCGTCTGTGGCATTCAAGGAACACACTTAACGTCGTACTTTACAGCATTTTATCTCAACAATAATAAATCATAATAATGTGATAATACACCGATAACATGTTGAGAGTAACAGCTTGTTGTGGAGCTGACAGCAGGAGGACGGAGCTGCTCTGACTGTAGGAACACTGTCCAAACTTTATCTGCTGCAGAGCCACAAACACTTGATCCAGATCAGTGACGCACTCTGTACAACTCAGTTACACGTTATTAATCCACAGGACTCCGTGTGGTGCCGACACGTTACAGGCTGCCCTCCGTGTGTCTGACAGGTCTGAATGTGTGTGTGTGTCCTCAGGAGGAGCCCCGGCTGGGCAGCACACCGCTGGCCATGCTGGCCGCCACCTGCAGCAGGATCGGTGACCCCGGCCCTTCATGCTCCCCTGCGCTCTCCGATGGAGCCCCGGGTTTCGTGAAGGGCTTCCATCCGTGGAAAGGAGGCGCCCCGAGCGCCGGCAGCCTGGGCGGCTGCTTCACTTCGCTCGGAGTTCCCCCTGGAAACCCCCGCAGTAGCGCGGCCGGACTGACGGACACCTCCAGCGCCTTCTCCGTGACCAGTGCCGGCTCTCCTTTTGGAAATGATTATTCGATGTACCAGACCGCTGCGCCATCAGACAGCTCTGTCCAGGATCCGGCGCACACACAGCGGTCCATGTTTCTGACCAAGTTCCCGCCCTCGGTGGAGAGCATAGCTGGGATTTATCCGAGGATGCACGCGCACCCGTATGACTCCTGGTTCAAGCCCATGGGAGAGGTCAGTAACGGCTCCGCTGCTTGGTGGGACATGGGGACCAGCTGGGTGGACACACAGAGTCCGGCCGGGTTACACTCTCCTCTGAGCGGGTACAGCTCTGACTACAGCTCCGCCTTCAGCCCCGGAGCCTCTCAGCACCTGCTCCCCGCCGCACAGCACCTGTTTGACGGCTTCAGGCCACCTGTCCCGGGTCCCTACACGGAGTCAAAGACGAGCGCGGCACCTGCGCTGACAGGAAACCCGGTCCCGGTGGTTTCTCTCCCCGCATCCTCCCGCTCGTCCTCCCGGCGCTACTCGGGCAGAGCCACGTGCGACTGTCCCAACTGCCAGGAGGCGGACAGCCTCGGCCCGGGGGGCGCCAGCCCGCGGCGGAGGGGCTTACACAGCTGCCACATCCCGGGCTGCGGGAAGGTTTACGGCAAGACCTCTCACCTGAAGGCTCACCTGCGCTGGCACACCGGGGAGAGGCCGTTTGTCTGCAACTGGCTCTTCTGCGGGAAACGCTTCACGCGCTCCGACGAACTCCAGCGGCATTTGCGCACGCACACCGGGGAGAAGCGCTTCGAGTGCGCCATTTGCCACAAACGCTTCATGCGCTCGGATCACCTGAGCAAACACGCGAGGACGCACACGGCGGACGGCTCAGAGGACGGCGGGGAGCCAGGGGTCGGGAAAGGGAGCAGCGACACGGACAATAGCCTCACCGGGAGCCCGAGCCAGTCTCCCGGGCTGCACCTGCGTGAGACCCGGAGCGGCGGAGTAGTCACAGAGCCGAGCGTGGAGTGTGTTCCTGGACTCTGACGGACTGAGATGGCACTTTATAGACTTCAGCTGTGGATGAACACGCGTGTCTTTACCTCATCTGTGTGACACGGAGCCTCCTGTAAAATACAGGTGACCGTGTTCCTGATGAAAGAGGGAGGCTGTGAAATGTTCTGCGCTAGTATTCAGTCTGGAGTTAAACCATCTCGTTACAGACTTTATAAAAACACGAAGCTGTGATTTATTTCCACATGTCGGTCAGATCATGACTCAGTGAATCAAACAGGACATTTAAAGACGTGTTATCTCGTTCCTCGATATCTGAAGCAGTTTTTATGGTTTTATAATTTATGACTATAAAGTATTTTTTCCCACTAATTGCAAAAATAAAACTGTATAAAATTAAAATCTAACATCTGTCTGAACTCGGGCTCTGATGTCTTCATTCCGCAGGAGTTTTTTTAAATCGCCAGTTTAATTTGATCGATTGATTTTTGGTGTGACTATAGATAGACCTGGTGACAGCTGAGGGTACTTATGTCCCATGGTATTGAGATGACGTCGTTTCTGTTCTGCTCTGTGGAGAAAGACTAATAACAGATGATTGATCAAATATTGTATCTGACACAGTTTCTGTAACTGCCCTCAGATACTGACAGTGATGAATATGTGTGTGTTCAGTTCAGACAGTCGCTGGATGTTTGCAGTCACCTTTTGTACATGTTGTTGGATATGATCAGTCTCACAGTCTGAAGCTCAGGCAGAATCTCAATGCTTTTATGTAAAATCATCATTTCTGTGTTGTTTTTCAGTGGAATTAAAAAACAACCTTCTCACTAATACTTGACTCATCTCTCCATTTTAATGTCTGTCAAAATATTGACAACATGATTTCTTCTGCAAATAAAAAAAATACCCAAACAGTCTGACATAAAACAAACTGAATGAAATCGTTCACCAGAAACAGGAAGTAAAGACGCTGATCAAATGTTACTTTGGTAGAAAGTCACTGTATAAAGGTAAAAGCCCTAATGTAGCTGATATTAAATGTACTTAAGTATTAAAAGTAATTTTCTGGCAATAAACTATAAGTAAGTTAACTATAAGTAAAAGTAAATTCATTACATACGAACATGCATGTATAAACCATCAATCTGATGATCACAATCAGTGTTTGTTATTTTTTAATCTGATTCCAGATAAATAAATGTTTTTAATAATGTGCTGGTTTGGCTCTGACTCAGTCTGCTAAGTAACTAAAGTTACCAATAAATGTAGTGGAGTAAACCTCAAAGTGTGTAACACTCAAATAAAGTACAAGTTCCACACTGACATACTTCAGTTCAGTACTTGAGTGAATGTTCATAGTTCCATCATCCATCCACACAGACGAGGCGCTTCATGTGGGACGGCCTCAGTAATTATCATTATTACTGTTTTTATATACTGAATAAGTTGAAGTCAAAGACAGCTGTGGACACACTGGCACAGAAGTGATAGAAAACATCTTGCACATTTTATTGTGATGAAAATCTTCATGCTACACAATGAGTCACATTAACATACAGAGGAACTAGAGAGGAAAGTGCTGCTGTTAGCCCGAGCTCAGCCGGGCAGAGATGATTATTGCTGAATTATTCTCATGATCAGAGATAAAGAGAGCGCGCTTCATCAACACAAACACTTCTCACCACCTGCTACTCAAGCAGCCTTTTCATAAAATACAACAGTTAACATAAATAAAAAGAAGAAAAATCACAATAAATAATAATTAGTGTTCCTGACTTACAGTACAAGAGAGCAGGCGTGGCTGTAAACAATACTGTGTTAAATAAAACTCACAAAGAGGAACAGGGTTGATCTCACGAGAGGCAACCAGCCCGGCTGATGTCAGAACCTTCAGGGCTCATTGGTACCACGTGAAGTAAAATGGTTCTGGAATGATCAGCAGATGCCTGCGGACACAGTTCTGGTTCTGCCACACGAACAGGCGTTTGATGAGATATTCACCAGTTGGTTGTCAGTATGTTGCTTTTTAAAAGAAGAATGTGCTCCAGTCTATTGTTATTCCAGTGTTGTAGATGTGTGACGCCTAATGCCCAACATATAGTGACCCGGTCCCTCCAAACCCACCGGTGCAGCTCTCCTGCCCCCCTCAGGTCTCAGTAGTATAATGCAGAACAGCTGCTCTAGTGCAAATCTAACCAGATTATCAACAGCTGACAGTCACATCAGATTATATTCTCACTCATCATGACAGAAAAATGACATAAAGTAACATTATTCTGTAAAACAGTTGATCAGTTAACACAAACAAAATGCAACAAAGAAACTAGAAGACAAGGCACACCACAAACGACTCCACATCGAGTCAGTCCAAGTCACTGGTGCCTCCTGAGTTAAAGGGAAATGCCACCAATGTTACGCATCAAAGTGTGTTTACAGGTGTCGGGAGAACTACTGCATATGTGAAAAAGTAGTCTAAAGTGTTCTGTGGCTCCAGAGGAAGCTGCATGTGATCTAAAGATGTCCTCCATTGATGTCACTCAGTGGTTGAGTTGCATTATGGGTAATGAAGGTGTTATGTTATGAAAATTGGTACAGCAGTTTAGGACTCGTTATGGACAGTTTAAAAACAAAAGATATAGATAGACATCACATTTAAAATAGCATTAAATCTTCCTTTTCAAAACTGGTGCCTACATTACCCACAATGCAACATACATGTAGCTTCTTCTGGAGCCAGAAAAGGCTTTACACTAGTTTTTCACATAGGCAGTAGTTTCCCCCAAAACCTATGAGCACATTTTATGTGTAAAATTGGTGGAGTTACCCTTTAAATCCAGGTAGGGCTGCACAATCAATTGAAATATTATGGGAATCGTAATACAACCAATCACAGAAGCACAGATGTTTTGATAAAGGCTAAATCATAATGCAGTACAAACCTCCACATTTAAGAAAGCATGTTTGTCGAATTGTTTTTTCAGTGCAAAAGATGCAACAGATGCAACAAGAATCATTGAATCAGATCACAATCTTGATATCTGTCTGAATAATTCAAATGCCTTTTTTTTATGCTATCATGCAGCCCTTCTCTCAAGGAAACACAGGTGAGGTCAGTAATGGAACATGTCGTACCCCAAGCTGGCCACAGGGGGGCAGACTAAGACAGGGAGAGAACAGCTGGAGCGCCACACCTTCACATAAACATGTAGTGTTTTACTGTAAAATCATAAATAGAAAGCCTTGATAGAGCACAGATGCATCTACCCTCACCACACACACACACACACACACACACACACACACACACACACACACACACACACACACACACACACACACACAGAGCAGTGATTGCTGCATGGCTAAAAAGTGAGGAATGATCACCTTCGCCCTGCGACAGGAACAGGTGGGCGACTTGTGCTCTTTGTGTCATCTAGACTTCCAGGATACTGGCCACATCAGTCACACAGTCTATGAGGGTTCGGTCAGTTCTCGTACAAATGTACCATGGAGGTTTCTTAGTTTAGTTTGCCATTCTCACAGTCTCCGCGGGCAGCTGGTGGAACTTTAATGAAGGTTAAGAGGCAGAAAAGAAGCGACTGTCCTTTTAAATGTCTCTACTGACTTCCCTCTGACCTTTGACCTCTGCTTAGTACTGCCAAGGGTCACCGAGGGGCATCTTGGGAACCTGGATGTGCATCTCCACGGGGTGGTCAGGTGGACGGTCCCTCCTGTAGGTGACTGTCTTCTCGTTGGTCGTTGGGATGTATGACAGATCCTGCAGGGTGACAGGAAATGAAGTCGGTAACGTCATACTTCATTTAGTGCTGCATTTCTAGAGATGTGGTTCATTCATGAGAGCAGAAGCTGAGAAACCCTCTTTAATGTCAGCAGTTTACATTTCATGTTAAACCTCAGAAGCGCTTGTCACATTAGTTAATCTTTGAGGAAACATGTAATGCTTCACAACACTTGCAAACTTCCCAGGAAGGATAAATATGTGCTAGATTTCCCTGAAAGCGTTATGTTACATCTGCAGCATCACCAGGGGATCGAGCTCCTTCTGTGAATTCAATGTTACCCAGACAGATGCGTCAGTCCATATTCTGCAGTGTCATTAAGGTGATCTGTGGCAAACGATTAACAATAAATGAGAGGTTCCAAATAATTCACATCACTTCAGACACTCATAACTCCAGAACCGTCCCCACCCAAGTTTCCAACATCTCCTCCTTCTCAGCGGTGCTGTAAGTCATCGTAAGGTCACAAATCTGGACACTGTACATGTTGATCTGGGATTTGAGAGGAAATGTAAATTACAGCTGTTGCTCCAACAGCAGAATCAGATTTCTCAGTACACACTAACACACACATTATTAACAAAAATACTCCAAGAATAAAAGGGTCCTTTGCTTCTGACGGCTCCAGGGAAACATTACTCCCCCTCGATTCAAACCCCTGCTGTGCTAACCATCTTTAGGGCTAACCTTTCCAGTGCAGTGATAGCCTCGCTCCTCAGCGGCGCCCCCTGGTGACCCGCCTCTCTTCTGCAGCAGCAGCCGGGACACGGCCACCACCACCAGGCCGCACAGCAGCGTGAGAGCGCACACGCTCAGGAATGTTCCGACCAGGCGGCTGCTGCTGGCACACTCTGCAGACACAAACATGAGCACATGTCACTGTGGAGAGCTGAGGCCGCAAGTACGGAGACCAGGATCAGTCTTCAGACCAGGATCAGTGTTTAGACCAGGATCAGTCTTCAGACCAGGATCAGTGTTTAGACCAGGATCAGTGTTTAGACCAGGATCAGCCTTCAGACCAGGATCAGTGTTTAGACCAGGATCAGTGTTTAGACCAGGATCAGTCTTCAGACCAGGTTCAGTCTTCAGACCAGGTTCAGTCTTCAGACCAGGTGAAAATAACAATAAACAAACAATATAAACATGACTTTAAATCTCAGAACAGCTCTGAATCTGTCCAATCTGAACAGGCCAACAGATATCAGTTTCATTCTGAAATGTGTTTGTCTTTGTGATGAGATCATGTTAGCCAGCCACCATCACTCCACACACACTCTCAGATCTAATGTACAAATGGAGCTGATTCCCGTCTACTGAGTAGAGGTTACACATTTACAAAGTCGTTATAAGATTAACACAGTTAGTCCACAGACCACTTGTGATTTCACTTTCACCACTTTAAAACTGAAATGTTTTCCTCACCAAAAGAGTTAAATGACTTTCAGATGTTTTAATGAAGTAGATGAACACTGAAACATGAAACATGTTGAGGTAACAGACAGACCAGAACTGGTATCAAGTACCATGAGATCAGTTTCACTTCTGTTAAAGTACCCAAAAGTCACACTTCAGTAAAAGATATCATGTTAAGATATAACTTATATAACCCATATGAATAGTACATGAGTGAAAGTCTTAAACAGTATGAAAATAAAAGTATCTAAAGGTGCAGTATGTAAATTCTCTTATGTCAACAGAATGTCAAGAATCACAGTTTTGACTAGCATGCTAACCATGGAAACAACACCAGCAGTACTCTGGTGCACTGTGCTCCCACTCTGAACCACTAGATGCACAGCTAACTGTGCTAAGTGGCTAAATGCAGCTACACACTTTGTTTTGATGATGAAATCAACAGGCGGCCAATTCTTACAAATTCCAGCTTTATGTATTAAAAAGTACTCTTCTGCCAAAAAATCAGTTAAGTACCACAAGTACAAGTGAAGTAACCTGTAACTACACGTATATATACTGTGAGGTAAGACATGAGTGATCATCTGCCTGACTGATTATCAGATCTGATATTTTTCTTTTTTTTCCTTTTTTCAGCATTAAACTATGAGGTAACTAAGTGAGTAAAGTAGGTAATCATCAAATAAATATATGGAATAAAAAGTACAAGGTTGCCCCACAAGGGTAGAGGAGTGGAAGGATTGAACATAGAGGACGATGGAAATATAAATTTACTATAAATAACAAAAATTAACTTAAAATTATACTTAAGTAAAGTACTCGAGTGAATGAACTCGCTTACAAACAGTGTTGGAGTGGCAGCTGTGGCAGTGGTGATGCTGGAACAGTCAGCTGGCTGTGTGTCTGCTGGGGAGCATGTGTGGATGACGGCTCGTCGCTCCTCACAAAGAGCCCAAACACAGCGCTGACATTTTGTAACAGGGTTACCATGGAGACCGGGCTCCTGCTGCACCCGGGAGGGGGAGTGGGCGTGAGCAGGAAGAGAGCGTCCCGTTGGGTGGAGGGGTGGATGAGGGGAACAGGGGAGATCGTGTGTGTGTGTGTGTGTGTGTGCGTGTGTGTGTGTGTGTGTGTGTGTGTGTGTGTGTGTGTGTGTGTGTGTGTGTGTATATGTGGGGGGGAGACGCACAATGAGGAGCGCTGTTCCAAAAAACGGGAGGGTGGGGATGAACTGTAACACTTGGAAGTAGAGTGATGTGTGTGTGCATAACCCAGTGCATGTGTGAACTAGGGGGTTTTAAATAAGCTCTGTGTGTGTGTGTGTGTGTGGGAGGAAAGTAAGCTGGGAACTGAGGGTAAATCTAAAATACAGCTGTAACACTGACAGCAGGCTTGCTGACTCAAACACCCCAGGGTACAGCAGTGGTAGCAACGGAAGTGACCTCGAATGAAGGTGTGTGTGTGTGCGTGTGTGTGTTGATAGTATACCTGGTCTTGTGCTGATGCGAAGCTGGGTCTGACCAGACAGCGAGCTTGTTTGAAACCGATATCGACAGCCATCATTACTGATGAACAAACACTGAATCCACTTCTCCCCTGCTGGACCTGAGAGAGGGAGGGGGGGGATGGGGGGGGTGGAGAGAGGGAGGGAGGGAGGTGGAGAGGGGGGGGGGGGGTGGAGAGAGGGAGGGAGGGAGGGAGGGGGGGGAGGGGGGGAGTTGAAGTGAGATGTTTTTCAGTCCAGACATGTTCTGAACTAAACCTCCAGTGAAAATCCTCCAGAACTTCTAACAACTAAAAATCAATGAGAGCAGCATTACAAGCAGGCTGCTGTGTTTTACAGCTCTTCTGTTCGTACCTGAAAGCTGCACCGATCAATACTTCTATACCACTCTAACAATAGATCAGCACACTGTGGCTAATGTGTGCGAGGCAGCAGGCAGCTCTGCTGAGCCCTCTGGTCTCTTTTAGCTCATTGTTTTGCTTTTCTTGGATCAGAACTTAGAAGCATTTAGCTGCTATAGAACTTTTTGTTCAGGAGTTGATGGAGACCAAACCAGAGACCCAACACTTCAAGTGATTCTATGCCTGCTGGATGTGTACAGAGGCTCTCGTCTGGACGAGATGGTGGAGCTGGAGGTGATGATACCGACTGGATCTGACGCTAAAGCACATCCTCCTTCAGTGGGACCATCAGCTACAACATGAGTGTCATGTCTTGAGTGCATAAACTCATTATGAAACAGTTCACTGAGGTAATAAATTAAGTGGGCTCATTTTCTCCGTTTCCTCAGTTTCCTCCAAAAATAATCAAGAGCAACTATACCAGCAGAAAACCTCCTCTGCTGATCTCCAGTGGTTTAGCTTCTCACCACGCTGCAGTGAAGTCAACTTTCTTGCTGACCAAGAACATTCCTGTGAACGCCCTCCGCTACATGGAACGAGTTGGAGACGGTGAACGTTTGGTGCCTCACCTCCTGACTTTCTCTTCACACAAGCAGAAACACGGCTGTTTATTCACTGTAATCATCCACTTCACTGCAAAAGCAGGAAACTGCACACAGCTGGACAGTTTTCAGAGATAGAGCCAACGCAAAAACACCTCTCGGTGGCCATTTTTCTTTCTGCCAGAACTGAATCATATCTCCTGACCCAAACATGAACACAGAAAAGCTGATGGCGAGTCCTCTGTTCTGATGGTTGTGGATCACAGTGGCACCACACACAACATGATAAACTGTTCAGGTGAAGAGTTAATGAAGGAAAGGAGATAAATGTCAGAACCTTCTGTACACCATTTTTAACTTCTTTGCCCTGCCCCTAAAACAGTTGGACCTAGATTAGAGAGATGTCATTCATCATCGTTAACCCTGATGGCAAGTCAGAGTAAGATATATTTCTAGGGTGTTTGTATGGTGAGCACATGAGTGTTGAAAGATTCTATTGGCTAAACCGGCCGAACCTGATACATCATCCGTGTAGCCCACCAATGGAGCGCAGGTGTTGTTGCAGTGCCCTCCCTCTTTTTGCGAGAGACCGTGAGACAGGTGGCAGTCCACACACCTCCTGAGAGACAGACAGACAGAGATTCAGCTCCCAGCTGTTCTGTAACAGCTCCCATCATGCTTTGTGGTGGCGCACAGAAATTGATACGTACCAGTATGATTGGCAGGTGCTCTGGCAGGTGGGGCATCGCTCGCAGAAGTCTCCGTAGCGCCGAGAGTCGTCACACACGCATCTGCCACACACACATCTGCCCCGCCCGCTGCACAGCAAGCCGTCAGCTGACCGGCAGGTTGCCGTGGAGACGGGACAACCGCAGCTGTCACCCATCCAGCCGTCCTGGCACACACACCGTCCTGACACACACACACCCCTCCCTGAGACACACAGACACACACAGGGTGTCACAGAGGTCCTTCATGAATGCTACTGGCTTGTGATTCTTTGTGCAGTGTGCTCCTCACCTCCACACACCAGGCCTCCTCCGTACGGGCAGGAGAATTCGTCTATCTCGCAGTACTTCCCGTACACCGCGCCCAGCCGGCTCTGCTCACACACACACCTGCCACACTCACACACTCCCCGACCACTGCAGTCCACATCGGCTCCATCTGCTCTGCAGTTCCAGTCTGACTCTCTGTTCGAGTCCTGAATTAGTCCGGGATCAGGCCTCGGCCCCTGATTGGTGCTGCCTGGCGTTCCGCTGCACTGTGATTGGCTGTCGTCGTTGCAGCGCTTCGTGGGGCCGCAGCTGCAGCGACATTTGGAGTGGATCCGGACCACGGTGGATTCGTTATATCCCACAGGGCGGACCGTCACTGTTACATCCTCATCTTCACCATGGTCAGGACACGAGTGCATGCCGATGGTGATGTTGAAGAAGACCTGCGGAGGAAGACAAACAGGTGATAACTCAGTGATGCCAGACTGGGTCCAGACTGAAACATGTCAACAACTGCTGAATGGATCTCCATGAAAGCTGGATAAAACAGGATAAAACTATTGTGATGCTCTGACTTGTTTTACCTGTAGCGCCATCATCAGGTCAGAATATTGAATTGTTACATGTTGACGTCTCCACGAGCCTCAGAGGTTCATTTAGAAAGTGAACATGGTAAAGATTATACCTGCTAAACATTAGCATGTTAGCACTGTCACCATGAGAATGTTAGCATGCAGAAATTAGCATTTAGCTCAACAAACAGCTATGCTGTGATGGAAAGTCTTCTCTAGACAAACAAGATCTGCTTTGAATTTTAGAAAGACACTTTTAGAGAGACGCGTAACTTCGAGCCTGTAGAGCTGTAGATGAATGTAACGCTGACTTCAGTGTTGGAGTCTGCATGTTCCATTTCATAGCACCTCTACACAGCATGTGTGGAGTTGATCATATCACTGACTTCCAAATCTTTCTCAAAAAAGTCTTTTTTTTAACTTGCGTTTCTAAAACCAGCTGTTGTCTTTCCATCAGTATGTATTTCTTCATGCATTTCTCTTCTCTTCCCTCACTTGGTCTTAATATCACATGACTGAACTGTTGCTTATCACTGATCTTCAATAAAGCTGTTATGAGGGCACTTTTAACATCTCAATCACTCGCTCCTGATATGTAATATCATTTGAATTAGATGATAAAGCTTAAAGGTACCTGTTGGAGTCTCTGAACACTAGCAATGGTGGTTTCAGACTATTCAACTGATCTACAGCTGGCAGAAACACAACAAGAACCAATAAACCTGCACCAAGAAAGGCAGAGAGGAAGAAGACAAGTCCAAGTGTTGATGATGAAATCGTTATGAAACTTTTGTTTATAAGAAAACTCCACAGAGCACCTGTGAGGCTCTCTTCTGCTGGACGAGGCAGAACAGGTCAAAAACAGACCCACACCAGAGATAAATGATTGACTATTTATCACACATTTACTTCTCAGAAGCCTGCTGCTGCTGCTGGAGGTCAGACACAGTTTCTGAGAAAACTCGTATTTTCCCTGATTCAACTCCTGCTGTAAGTCTGAGAGCAATGAGCCACTTCTCACTGCCTACGATCTGATAAGAGTTAAAGAGCTGGGAAAATAACCAGGAACTGGATTCTTAAGACTTAATGTGAATAATTGTTCTGTTGATGTGGTTGGAAACTGCAAGCTTTCTATAGGAGGGCCTTCTGCTGGATTTTTTAAAAATGATTCTAGTAATTGTAGGTACTTTCCATAATTCACTTAAATCCACCCATGGATTAAAAGGCCGGGCCTCGGTCTCTTTGTACAATAGAGTCACTATAGAGCAATGATTAAGCATCTCGGTGTTTAAGAGTCCCATAAGGTCGAGCAGGAGAAGAGTCTCGTCAGGAGTTTAGGGAGTGAGCACAAAGAGAATTTCCTGAAAATGCTATAATTAGTACCAAAGGTTGTTATAGAAAGTCTGACAGAAAACCTTTGTGTGGTCATGAGTGCAGCAGCAGCAGACTCCTGCAGACTCTGAGGAGGTGCAGGCTGTTCTAAAGCTGTTTTTAGGTCAATAAGTGGACCAGGTATGAGAGCAGAGGACATCCAGCGACCTACTTCTCAATATAAATGTCCTCTTTGTTTGGATAAAGACTCTCATATCAGGCGAGGTAAGGATTTTCGGACAGGAAGATCATAGAATCACATGGAAATGTTTTCTGTTAAACAGCGCCTGTAATCCGCTCACATCGGATTATTTACCAAATCTTCAGCTCTCAGTGACGCATGTTTGTGTGAGTGTGTTCTGAAGCATCAAAATACAACCAATAAATGTCTGCTGACATCTCCAGGGGCTTGAAATTAAGCTTCCTGTGTAAGTACATTGAACGAAATCCCTGTATGAATCATGTGATTAGCTGCTGGAGGTATGCTGGTGTTATTTCTCACCTTCTGGCTGGGCTTCACCCCCGAGCAGCTCTGGTCCTTAGCAGTGGATCCGTCTGGACAGAGAGGAGAGACAGACACCCAGTACCTGCTGGCTGCCTGGTCCTCCACTGACACCGACACCTCCACCTCTGACAGCAACCTCTGGATGCAGCGCGGGCGGAGAGAGATGACAGAGCAGCGTTACATTCAGCATCTGCTATAGTAATGGTCTTAAAGTCGCCGTCTGAAAGGAAACCTATCACGCTTTGCTGTTTTATAAATGTTCTTCTGATGTAAATGATCTTCAACGTTAAAAAGGTCAAAGACTGAACCGACCAACAGAAGCTCCTTTCTCCCACACAAACACTGCTCCTGAAACGCCTCGTCAGCGGCCCCACCTCTAATCCTGTGACTTTGTGACGTCACACTATGTCACCATGTCAAACATTTGCAAAATTCCTGTCTAATGGCTAATTTGGCAAGCAAGGATTCATTAATCATAGCTGCTGAGCTGAGTCAGGCATGTGTGCGCTGACCAATCAGAGGAGACCATGTATTCGGGAGGAGGGCCTGAAAGAGACAGGAGTGTTGTGGGGGGGAACACAATATCTTGGTTGTGTTGAGCATTAAATCCTGTAAACGTATTCAGCAGTGACCCTGAAAATGAGCATAATGAGTCTCTTTAACGCTCGGATGAAAAGAGAAAAGAGAGTGCAACTAACAGTGATAGCTCAAGATGTAAATGAATATAATCCGTGTGAGAGAAAACTAATGAGGCAGGAGAGAGAAATGGAGACAGAAAGCCAAAATGTGATTAATTAAAGTTGTCACATGTCCTCAGAAAGGCCTCATTGTCGCCCTCGCTCTGAAATACAGGGGGGTTTATGGGAACGAGGAGGAGGGGCCAAAAATAGCATCTTTGTATTCATCCATGATTAGGACACATGGTTTCCGAGGGGATCTGATAGCTATTATAATGCCAGCTTCTGTTCGGGCCCTGCTGTTTGTGTATGCGTGTGTGTGTGTGTGTGTGTGTGTGTGTGTGTGTGTGTGTGTGTGTGTGTGTGTGTGTGTGTGTGTGTGGGCACGTATGCGGGGCTGTTCACCCGGATCTGTGGATTCGGCAGATTCTCGAAGCAAACAATGGAGCGCTGTGCCTGAGGCAAGATTACAGCCCAGACTGCTGCCAGCAGAACGAACAACCAGAACAACACACACACACACACACACGCACACACACACACACACAGAGGCCCTCACCCCTCCATAACCTCCTGCTCTCTGCGTTGCTCTCTGTCATTTAGACCCTCAGCAACCACAAACATCTCCAGTCATCTGTTAGGATAAAGTGTGGAACCTGACGTCCCTGGATGAATATACGTAGGACAAACATCCAGCAGTTTCACAGATTGTGTTGCCTTCTCTCTGCAGTGTGCTATTAGTCACCTTCATGATTTAACAGGTAGAGTTCATGTGGCCTCAGCAGATCAGTGGGCTTATGATTCAGCTGCTGCTAACTGCTGCTGCTAACTGCTGCTGCTCTGTCGTCTCTAACCCTCCAACAGTCCCTGTCCATCTCTCTGTTGTCTACACAGTGAATAATTCATCAAGGCAGACAAACGGGATCTGAAACTGAGAATAAAGCAATTGCACTGAAGTTGCAGAGGAAGCAGGAGAGTGCTCTGTACCTTGTATGCATCCACCACCAGCTCTATCAGGTTTGGAGCCTGGAAGAGGCCTAACTTCCCCAGGTAGGAGCCAGGCAGGAGGCGCACCAGCTCCTGGAGGAGCGAAGAGAGACGAGGGGAAGAGATACTTCAGATGTTGGAGCTCAGAGGAGAAACATCTTCACAGACCAACTCTGTTCAAACAAACTCTTTACATTTTCATGACTGATAAACTGAACAAACAAACACAGTTTATACTGTTTTACTCTGCTTATATGTGGCGGACCCTGCCATCTTTCTATCTTCACATAGTGTTCTGGGGACCCTACTTTCCTCTGAGAACAGCTTGTTCACTCAGTTATAAAAATACATGAGGTCAAATTATCACTTCATTAATATTGTAAATATTAAAATTGTGAGTTTGAGTTTTAACAATGATTTTGTCTCTGTGCTGACGTCCTCATATTGTATCTATTACTGGTGCACTGATGGACCTGTGTGTCTGAAACAAGGTTCGGTTGCACTGAACTGAATATGTGGCTGTGTGTTGTTGTGTGCACCTGGTGGGAGAGATTACCTCGTACCACTGGTACTGCTGCTTCTCCACAGCGAAGATGGAGTAGATATGGTTCTCCAGCAGTTTATCAGACAGCTGACCCAAACTGGGATGGTCCTGAAAAAGATGCAACCAACACACGAAATCCAGAAATAATATTTGATGTGCAGTATCAAGTTTAAGTACAGAGCTCACATCCACTACAGCCTGCAGCAGAGTGAACTGTGACTCAAGAGACGCAGAAGTTAATCAGTTAATTAAACAATGAACTCATGAGTTGTCAACCATGAAATCAATAAGCAACTATTTTTAAGAATGTGTTAAAGGTGTGCTATGTAACCTTCTGTACTCACAGTTTAGTTACGGTAATATTATTATAGCTCCATCATCTTTCTGTCAGCCTAACTCACAATATAATCCTGTAACGCTCTGATGTTTAATGAACACAAATGTAAACATAACAAACCTACAATCTAATTGAGGTTGGCACAAAGTTGCGTAGTGCACCTTTAATTGGTTTGAGTCATTTTCAAGTAAATAAAAGTTTGGATGTGTGAATCCTGTCTGGTTTCTTCACTCAGCTATGACAGTAAACTGAGTTTCTTTGGATTCCGGCAAAGACACAAACAAGACACTGAGTACGTCGTGCTGGGCCACATTTTCAACAAATGTCTGACATTTTATTGACTAAACAGCTCATCAGATCTCGAGGTAATAATCAACAGATTATTCCACAAGGAAAATAATCATTGGTTGCAGCCTGAGTTTAAATGAACTGTTTCACTTAATGGGAAATAAGTGTATTAATTTTCCTGCCAATAGTTGGTTAAGAAGATCAATATTCATCTGTGCAGTAAATACAAAGCCACGGCCAGTGACTGGCTACTTTAGCTTAGCTTAGCAAAAAGACTGGGAGCAGGGGGTAACAGCCTGGCCGTGTCCAAAGGTAACAAATCTGCCTGAGCACCTCTAAGACTCACAAATTAACACCGGCACAAGAAACAGACACGATGTAGATTCACAGTGACTCTTTCTTGGCTGGGGGAATAAATTGGAAACACATTTATCTGCTCATCGAACTTTCAGCCAGAGAGAAATTGAGCCTATTTCCTAAAACTCAGTCAAACAATTGCTTTAACTATCAAATGACCTATTAAGTGTCAATCTGCAGTCGGAGTATTGTATTTTCAGATTCAAACTCATCTGCAAGCTGCAGCTCATCTAGTTATCAACACGCCAAGTTAAAAGGTTCAGTTCCTTCCAGGCTGACCGCCCGCAGGCTTCCTTCTCCTCTCACCATCTGAGTGCTCCCGGTGTAGACGTTGTTCTCCAGGTGACACAGGCCGTCGTGCGGCGTCACGATCCCTGCCAGCCGGCTGTCCAGGGCCAGGTGAGACGGCTGGTCGGTCATCAGGAGCAGCAGACGTTTGGCCTCTGGCCGCCAGCCCACCGCTTTCTAAAGACATGCAGTGAACAGGACGGAGCGTAAAAAAGTTTGGAGGCCAAATAATCGATGAAGTCGAACCACCGCCGTCTTACATCGGTGCTAATGTGTCTTCTGTTTCTGGTGAGTAGTTTTATAGACTGTCACATTTTTCTTCTCTTATGTCACTAGTCAGCAACATTTACACAACTGATGTGGGAAATATGTGAATGCTTTCTATTCTGAAGGTTTGCACATGTGGTAAGAAAACTGCAAATTCAAACCATTTAGTCATCTGAACTAGATTAGTTCCCATGGTGATCAGCTCTTTCTGTAATTCACAATTAAAGGAGAACCAGCCAAAATTCTTGCACGAGTCACGGAGTCTCCTTCTTTATGTCTGTGACTCGTCACTGACTGTGAGAGAAATGGGTCAGTGTGAGTCTCTATGTGTGTGCCTTTGTGTATTTTAGGAAACCCAGTGAGCTTAAAGTAATAAGTAGGCCTGACATAATGGAGAGTCTATTTCAGGAGTCATGATGACCACCGTGGTGTTTCCCTTTACACTGGTTACTCAGGCCCCCCGCAGGCTGTGACTCACAGGCCTCCTGCAGCCATAGCATAAGGAACTGTGTGTGGATGTGTCTGCCATACCCCAGCACTGGTGTCATTACTTAGTGGGATTCCAGTGGTAATATCCAGTGCTGAGTCAGAGTGCCACCATTCTCCCAGAATAAAGGCCTCTTTCACCAGCATGCAGACTAACTACCTAATTTGGGATCCTAACTCAATTTTCTGAACCTGTTCAAGCGTGACAGCAAAGCTGGTCCGACCGAACACAGCTCTGACTTATGGACTACAGGTGGTCCAGATTTGTTTGCGACAACTTGGGTTGCCCTGACCCTTGACCCTGCATTATCTCAGCCATCTGCATGAGTGTAGCTCGCCCTATCTGGCCCAGAACCCAGGCCTCTGTCATGGTTACAGTATGGACCACCTGTGGACCATAATTCATGACCCTGTTGGCTGGATGGAGTTATTCTGCTATGTGGAAGGAAATTAAAGTAAACTGAACAATTCTTGCATTAAAGCAGATTCATTATGCTCCTGAACACCCAGTCTCCTCTGATTGGTCAGCTCACAGATGCCTGAGCAAGCTGTGCAGAATCAATTCTTATGTGCCAAACAAGCTGCAAGGCATTAACTGATGCAAACGTCTGACATGGTGTCGCACTGTGATGTCACAAAGTCACAGAATTAAAGACGAGACTACTGATGAGGCATTCAGGAGCAGTGTTTTCTGTGGGAGAGAGGAGCGTCTGTTGCTGCTGACTTTGACCTTTATAACTTTGACGATCAGTCACATGCAGGAGCACATTTATAAAACTCTAAATGAAAGGAAAAAAAGAAAAAGCATGCAGTAAAAATGCGACTCTTTTAAACTGAAGTGCTTTGGTAGCTTTTGCTCTTTGTTGCGCACACGTGGCGTTTGTGTCTGACTTCCATCATCAGCATCTGTATACTCACCTGGCAGACAGCAGCTTGCAGCATAGCATCCAGTCCTCCCTCAGGTGTGTCCATGTTTCCAGAGATGCGCTGGCGTTTAATTGTACGTGTGAACTCGCTCATATTTCCCGTCATGCCTAGGACGTGGTGGAAGCCGTGGGCGGGACGACAGCGGATCTCATAATCACTTGTAGAAGACAGACGCGGAAGAAAAAAAACACCAGAACAAATGAATGTCAAACGCCTGTCTGTTGTTTCTGACGGCTCACCGTCATTATAATGCTGCTCCCTCACAGGCGACAAATCTGCCCGAGTAACAACTGGGAGCAGCATCTGAGGATGTATGTTCAAATAAACTGTCACGGCTCTTCTGGCCTCATTAAGAGAAGAACAAGTTACTCGACTGATATAACAAGGCAAACAGTGAATCACAAACAACAGAGAATTTCAACTACTTTTCTTAGCAATCAATAATCCAACCAACAACACCTGTGTCTCACCTGCAGGGGTTGTTGATCTTGGAGGGATGGACGTTGATGTAAGGGGAGACAGGTTTGTCCACAAACGAGCCGAAGCCCAGCCAGAGGTCTGACGAGTGCTCCGTCATACGCAGAGACAGAGCCACGCCGACGGTCTTCAGCTGCACCACCGAAAACATGCAGACAAGGGAAGGACATAGAAACACAAGCAGCACCGAGCTGAGATCTGTGATCGTATCATCAAAAACAGCTGCGCAGTTTGTAGAAAGCAGTCGAGACTACTCTGAATGTAGTTTTGTAGAAGGTTTTTTAAGTACAATTATCAACATCATGTGCAGAAATAACAGCTTTACATCATGACATCTGTATATTGAGTTACAGAGATATCTAATAAAGCATTAGCATCCTAGCTAGCCAGAAAGTGTTACTTGCTAACACTTTAACCCTTCTAAGGCTCATGGGAACACAGCTGAGGAAACTGACTGCTGCACCTACATGATCAAGGTTTTCCTGCATAGATGCCGAAACATCAACCAGGTAGTACAGATCCACTGGATAACGCTCCAGCTGCTCCACAGCCACAATGATGTTGGCCTCTGACCCTGGACACACACACACACACACACACACACACACACACACACACACACACACACACACACACACACACACACACACAAACACACACAAACAATGAAATCAATTTACCAACCACAAACCCAATTAGAAATCATTAGGAGATCCACCATTTCAAACGTCATCTACCTGGTCTTAGGGTGATGCTGATGTCTTGTGGGGACACCTGCGTGCTGCTGATGGTGGCGTTGACCTCCACCTTCATCTCTGACTGCTCCATGAACTCCACCTCGCAGCCTCTCCTGAGCAGATTCACTGGCCGGTCGCAGCGCAGGCTCAGGCCTGCCTCATCCAGAAAGTCCTAGAGATCAGACAAGGTCAGAAGAAAAAATAATGAATGAAAGAAAACAGTTTGACTGTCTCCAATCCTCTTTCAATAGATTTTATTTGCATTTTTTAAAAATCTGAAATAACAAAATGTAAAAAACGACACAAAGAAATA